>NC_136632.1:7496920-7631920 GCF_933228915.1 Telmatherina bonti | reverse complement strand
GCGAGAGAGAACACAATTCCTTTCAACTGTTGTGAAGCAGTGCATGCAATATCCAATGTCCACAATGTTGCAATACAGCGTTTCGCTTACAGAAGAACAAATGTTTAATCAGGGTTAAACTCTTTTCTTTTTTTTTTTGTGGGGAGGGGCAGGGTCTGTTCATAAATTACAAAGAAGCAAAAACTGAGATATGGTATAGCTTCATAGTTCTGCTGTGATGTTACTCAGGAAGTGGAAGTAAAAAGTCAACATGCCATATCACATACGAATCCTACAAAGCAAGGAATGCACAAACATGATTTCATTCTGCCAGATGTCAAACTTCGGTGTCTCTGCTGTGTTTTTCGTTCACTTTCTCCTCTTCCTTACCATTCAGCAACAAGCTGCAGGTTCCCAACACACACCCTGATTAAATAAACTGAAAGGCTAAAAAAAGGAGGCAGGACTGTTCGTCCTCTGGCTCAAAAAGCAATGAAAGTGGACAGGATGTGAAAACTGTTCTGCCTGGAAAAGCCCTCCAACACAAACAGAGTGTTTCATCTGTGGAAAGGAGACAAAACATTTCCTCTTTGTTTAATTAGGCTCCACATTGGTGAAACCCATCTGGCGTGACTTTACAGTGGGAAAATATGGCTAGCCTTCTATTCACCAAACACCCCAGACGTGTGCAGCTCCCGCCTGAGCAGGGTGTGGACACCGAGACGGCTCAAAAGCAACTCCACACCACATTTAATGGACATAATAATCAGGTAAAGTTGCACATTGTTCAGAAACTCACACAGATCAGCAGCAACAGTTAAAAGTGCAAAGATTTTTTTTTTTTTTTTTTTTTTAAATATTATTTTTGCAGTGTGTGGCAGGCTTTTCTTATATGAATAGACTATGACAGTTCCAGTGTTGCGGTGAAATAGTTCAAGATGTTTGGTAAGAAATTTCCAGCAAATTGGCTGAAAATTTGGCCAAATAAATCAAATTTTTGGCTGAGTCAGTGATACAATGGGGATTTGCGGTGGTCTGGTTGCAATATGCTGGCAGAAATATTTGGTTTAGTCACAAACAAGCTACAACTGCAAAGCTAAAGCTACATAAATTGAACAAAAGATCCTGATTTCCACCAAGATTACATTTTTTTTTAGATGAAAAACAAAGAAAAGAACCATAACAATAGCAACGAGAACAGGATGGGAGGCCAAAAGAAATGTTAAACTCCAAACAGAAATAAATAAACACAAGCTGAGACCAACTGAGAAGAAACGGTTGTGTAAGACGTTTAAATAATCAGTTTAGGCTTTGGGGGAGACATTTATCAAAAAGATTAAAATGCCCACCCGTGTTTGTTATTTCAATATTCCAAATTATTTCCAGGAAAAGAATTAAACTTAGAAAACTTAACCAGATGCGTGTTGTGTGAAGCATAAATGAAGCTTTACCCTTCTAAAAGCAGAGAAAAGATGGCCAAACTGTGCCAAAATGGCCATTTTGGAGGCCTGAACTTTTTGTATTAAAACTTTTTTCATTTTTTCTGCTTCACTGCATTAGTGTTGCTCATATAACATCTACATATTGTACTGTCATTTAATGAAGGTTTAGGTGCATTTAGACCATGGATAGTCTGACAGACACAGTCCAATTCAGGACTGAGTGGTTGCACTTCTCAAACAAAACAGACCTTTTAAATAAAGTGTTTTACTCTGGAAGAGGAAGAGATGCACCAAGCGACACATCTAACAAAGAAGAAACTTTGGTTTCTGGTACATAACAGCTAAACACTGATCAGAACCTGATGGTCCTGGGTTGATCAGATCAGGGCTTTTCCAGAATTCTTCCACATCTGGCTGCGATATTTCCCCTGTTGTCCCACAACATGTATGTTTTGATTGCATTTACACGCAGTGCCATACGTTGATCCCACAATGCACTTTGTTTTTATAGCTCTGGGTTCTAAAAGAAACTGGGGAACAACTTGTAGCCCAACATAGATGCTGCTTTTATTGCTGGTCAACAGAACAGGGTGCGTTCGTCTTACACTGAGACAATAAGAGTATTTTCTTTATCTTCAACCCAAATCACTGTTTTTTCTTCATCACACATGAAACACAAATTTGTCCAAATAAATAACACTTGTTTTTACCCAAATGAAAAATTAAATTCACCTTTCTTTATATCTGGTCTGCTGGAAGTGAGCCGAGACCTGCGTTTGAAGGTGGACCGAGTCCATTGCTTTGATTCGAGTCA
This sequence comes from Telmatherina bonti, assembly GCF_933228915.1. Classification (NCBI taxonomy): domain Eukaryota; kingdom Metazoa; phylum Chordata; class Actinopteri; order Atheriniformes; family Telmatherinidae; genus Telmatherina; species Telmatherina bonti. Next base: position 7,629,685 of record NC_136632.1, on the reverse strand, counting down.
GAATTTGTTTATGCATTTGTTTGGTCATTCACGTGACCATTCAGGCAGCACTTTGAAGGTCATGTTCTTTGAGTTCTCAAGTGCTTTTAATACCATTCAGCCTGCTTTGTTATGTGGGAAGCTCCATGAATTCCAGGTGGATACCTCCACAACCACCTGGATCTATGACTACCTCAAAAACAGACCCCATTTTGTGAGACTGAAAGGTTGTGTGTCTGAGATGGAGGTCAGCAGCACTGGTGCACCACAAGGAACTGTACTCTCACCATTCCTCTTCACTCTGTACACCTCAGACTTCCAGTACAACTCTGAGTCCTGTCATCTGCAGAAATACTCTGATGACTCTGCAGTTGTGGGGTGTATCAGGGATGGACAAGAAGCAGAGTACAGAGAACTGGTCAGTCAGTTTGTTAAATGGTGCGGTGACAATCATCTTATATTAAATACCAGCAAAAGAAAAGAGATGATTGTTGACTTCAGGAGGAACAAGAATAAACAAAGCACTGTTTCCATCCTGGGAGAGGAGGTGGAGGTGGTGGAGGAATACAAGTATCTTGGCGTTCAGCTGGACAACAAACTGGACTGGAAGTGCAACACTGACTACATCTACAAGAAAGGTCAGAGCAGACTGTACTTCTTAAGGAGGCTGAGATCGTTTAACGTCTGCACCGAGATGTTGCATATCTTCTATAAGTCTGTTGTGGAGAGTGCAGTCAGCTTTGCAGCATCTGCTGGGGTAGTAGCATCGGAACCAGAGACTTGAAGAGAATCAACAAACTGATCCAGAAAGCTGCTTCTGTGCTTGGAGTAACTCTGGAGCCGCTGGAGCTGATTGTCCAAAGAAGAATGCTGCACAAGCTGATGAAGATGATGGAGGATTCTTCACACCCTCTCCACAACACAGTGATGAAACAACAAAGTGTGTTCAGTGAGAGGCTTCTTCAGGTCCGATGTAAGACTGAAAGATACAGAAGATCATTGCTGCCTGCAGCCATCAGCCTCCGGAACAAGACCCCCTCAAATTAATTATTATTATTATATACTACAATATTGGATTTCCCTTTTGGGGATTAATTGTTAATAAAATATTTTTCATTCATTCATTCATTCATTCATTCAATACCCCGAATAAAGCGGATTTTCCAAGCAAATGAACAAGGATTTGAATTAAAACAGGTGGTGTGAATGTGTCCAGAGAGCAACAACTTGTGTCATTTCAAAGCTATATTTATATATAACCAGGGAGTTTTTCTTTTTTTCTTCTTCTCTTTTTTTCAGGAGAGCCCAAAATCTTTTTCATTTGTGCCATCATTTATTCCTCACCAGTAACACATGAACTATAATTCGTACATTAATCTTAAACCTCGCTTCTATGACTAAAAAAATATTAAAATGTGGTTGCAGACTTGTACTTATCTTATTATAAGGGATGTAACTTTCAAGCTAAAGCCTGAATATAGACAAAGGTTTCAGAGGTTTTAAGGGTACTTACAGTGTTCAATGCAGAATAAAGTGAAAAATTGTGTAAGAGATTCACAAGTCAGAGTTGGATGTTGCCAAATTTATAAAGGATCATCAAGATTTACCAAAAAGAAAAAAAAAATCTGTTTGTAAAAAATAATAAATATTGGAGAATTATATCCTGGAATACAAAAAAAAGAGAATTATACAACTATCTTTATCCTGAAATGATTGAAGATGAATGGCAATTTGCTCTGGAAAACGTGTGCAAGAGTGGTGTGAATTCGGGGAAGTGTGGGTGGTGTGGATATGGAGGGGGGGGTTACAGTCATAAGCAGCTGCAACAGTGTTCAGTCATATCCACAGGGTATATCTGTTTTGCATGAGCCATGTTTTCCGTCCGCGAACGACTTAAAAAGCTGTTGTTCACACTTCGGAACAGTTTGGTCTCATATTTTTGACACCTTGTTTATGATCCGCCCCCTTTGCATGTGATGCATGAGGTGCTCCGCTTTACGTAATGTTGTTTTGTTCTCGGCTGCAGCACGCTGGAGATACTTGACATTTAAAGAAATAAATGACTGGCCTCTCACATCAACATCTGCTCTGGCTGGACAGGACGGATCTCTGCTGGACTCTTGCATTAGATGTTGCTTAACGCAGCCACCCAGGAGAGCGTGTATGAGCATCAACATCTGTTTATCTTGTTATTTGGCAGCTGTCTTGTCTCCAAAGTCACAGAATTGGATGACTTGGCGCCTAAGTAGACACCATCCCATTTATTCTCACTGTCATTTCGTAATCTGGATGACAAAGCAAGAGAATATTATTAAAAAAAAAAAAAAAGATGAATTTTTGGTGGCTTCCTAAAACTTGGAAGTTTTTCTTTTCCACATTTCATAACTACTTCATATCTACAAAACAGTATTTTTGCGCTTCTTTTTTTTAAAAAAAAAAAAGTCCTTGTAAGGGATGATCTCTGCTGCCGAGCCGACAACACGTTTTGGCTGCAGACATCTTTCCCAGGCAGACGCTTTCTCCTTCCGAACTGCCAAATGACACCCGAGAGCCTTGGATTGTGCGATGAAGAAATCACCCATTTTACAGCCAGTTTTTTCCACTAAAGCACTGATTTTCTCCCCAAAAGGAGAATTGTTTAAATATGGATTTAATGTAAATAAATCCTGCGAAGACATTAGGTCCAGGTAATGTGAGAACATGTTAAGGTAAAGTGTATGCAAGCTGGAATGAAAGAAAATGGCTGGAGTTCATGGCACTGCCAACTCCTGTGCTGCTTTGAGCATATTTTACTTTACTGAACACACATGGGAGAAAAAAAAAGCATAAATCAATCCATCTGCAAAGTCTGATTCATCCCAGACTTGAATTCTTTTGATATATCCATGAGACGGCCCGAGCTTGGCACGATAAATGCCACTCAGGCACTTACTGCAACACAATTCTCTACAGATGCGCACATTATTTGACCGACTCATCACAACAGCGGTTGAATATTCCAGACACAGACAGGTTGAGTTAAGCAGAAGGTGCATAAAGCCTGGATACTCTCTTTAATTTAAATAAGACAGACATCAGATCATTGTGTTCAGGTGTTTGAAGTGTGTCAAAGCAAATTTAAAAAGATCAAATGGGACGGAGGAAGTTGCATTAGACGTTCTCTAATGGTAAACATTTAGTTAAGACTCTAAGTAAATATATCTTTTAGATTTTTTTGTTTTGCTTTAGGTAGCTGTTGAGTTTCTTTTTTATTTTATTTCACCAAAGACCAGACAGTACGTCAAATAATGCTGCTGTCTTCACCGGACATGCGATGAGCGTTTCTGTCGGAAGCCATCCCGTTTACCAGTGATCACTGTCTCAAGCTGTTAGCTCTGTGCCGACAGATGAAAGCACGTCTTTATTTAGATATTTTTGTTCAATCTAAAGCGATAAAAACATGAAGCTACTGGAAAAAATGGATGTTTCAACATGCATGTAAAGTACATTAAAATGCACCCATGAGATAAATCTGCTTTTTCACAGACACACAAATGTGGAACGAAGGGTATTTTTCCAACTCTCACTATCATACTCAGTGAATAAGTTTAATAATAATAATAATACATTTTATTTGTTTGGCGCCTTTCTAGACACTCAAGGTCGCCTTACATTATACATGATTGCATTAAAACAAATTAAAACAACAGACATTAAAACATACATTAAAACACAGTGCAATTATGGGTGAAGTGAGTAGGCTTGTCTAAACAGATAAGTTTTGAGTCTTGATTTGAACCCTGTTAGTGAATCGGTGTTGCGGAGGTCAGGGGGAAGAGAGTTCCAGAGCTGGGGAGCAGAGCGGCTGAATGCCCTGCTCCCCATAGTGATGAGTCGGGCAGGAGGGACAGAGAGCTGGAGAGAGGAGGAAGAGCGGAGGGAGCCAGCAGGTGAGCTGATTTGAATAAGTTCAGTCAGGTATGGAGGGGCGAGGTTGTGCATGGCTTTGAATGTGAGGAACAGGATTTTGTAGAGGATGCGGTGTGAGATGGGGAGCCAGTGGAGCTGTTGAAGGACTGGTGGGATATGGTTTATGGAGCGGGCGGCAGAGTTTTGGACCAGTTGTAGTTTATGGAGAGTTTTGTGAGGGAGACCAAACAGGAGGGAGTTGCAGTAGTCAAGGCGAGAGGTGACGAGGCTTTGGACAAGAACAGAGGTGGAGTGAGGAGTGAGAGAGGGATGGAGGCGGTGGATGTTGCGGAGGTGAAAATAGGCGGAGTGGATGATGTTGTTAATGTGTGAGGTGAAGGAAAGAGAAAGAGAACTGTCAAGGATGACACCCAGACTCTTTACCTGAGGGGAGGGGGAGATGGAGGCACCATCAATGGAAATGGAAAATGGTTTGATTTTGTTGAGGGTGGATTTGGTGCCAATGAGTAAAAGTTCAGTTTTATTGCTGATTAATTTTAGGACGTTTGAGGTGAACCAGGTTTTTATTTCTGAGAGACAGTTAGTAAGGGAAGATGGTGGAAGTGTAGAGTTAGGTTTACTAGAAATGTAGAGCTGGGTGTCATCCGTATAGCAGTGGAAGTGGATATGATGTTTTCTGAAAATGTGACCGAGAGGGAGTAGGTAGATAATGAACAAAAGGGGGCCAAGAACAGAACCTTGCGGAACACCAGAGGTGAGGGGGAATATATCAGATTTTTTTTTTTATCTGTCTTTTACTGACATTTTAAACAATCTTTTCTATGTTTTTACAATTTATTTCCAGTCTATAAATGCTTTTGCTTTTTTTCTGATCAACGATTTAGGAATTTATTTACATAATTTGTGCATTATATCTCGCTTTTTGTTATTCTTGTACGCATAAGTTTTAGTTGTAGGTGTGAACATTAGTGTTTTAGCATCACTCTTTGGCAGGGGTGGGCAACTCTGATCCACGAGGGCCACAGTCCTGCAAGTGTTAGGAGTTTTCCTGCTGCAACACACCTGACCTGGTAATTAAGCTCTATACCAGTGTGGTAATAAGGATGTGTTGCAGCAGGGAAACTCCTAAAAAAAAAAAAAAAAAAAAAAAAAAACAGGCCTGCAGAACTCGAGGAATGGAGCCACCCACCCATGGTCTATGGCTTTCCTGGAGTTAAAACCTAAGACAAATTTCCCCTATTGCAAATTCATAAAGTTTAACTAGGATCTTTAACTCATTGGCTGTCAAAGATGTCTTTTGACATCTTTTATGCTTTTGAAGTTTCTGTATATGGAAAACCGATTTAGCCAGGCGCACGTCAGAACGCCTCCAAATGCACCCCCAAGTGCGCACCCAGCACACACATAACATGTTGTGAATGTGCTCCAAGCGTTCACCTCAAAGACGCCCCAATGCAAAGTCATTGTCAATAATTCTGGCAACAAAAGGTTAAATTAAATAAATATAAGATAGTGTGTATTCATGCAAATAGTTGCATTTTATGGGTTAGCACATTGCTGCAACTTAGAAAAAGGTGAAGTTAGACCATTCAACTGTGTTCTAACTTAGTAAACCAACCCCACTCACCATTCTTCTTACCATTTGTCGATTTGAACTGGTTAGGTTTATTTGGCGTGGTACAGAAGGATTTTGGTGCAGCTGGGTGATCGACCCAGATATACTTACTTTTACAAGTACAGTGTGAAAGAAATACTGACATACAGTGGTAAAAATGGGAATAGAATTATATGTATGGTAGCAATCAGTAGCCAAAAAATAGACAAAATAAAATTTTTATCTGTGAGTGGATTCAGTGGCCTCAGGTGTAGTGATGACTGCACAACAAGTAACTACTTCAACATTGTATACTTTTATACTTTCTTCTTCTATGGTCCTTTTAAGGTGTTATTTTATTTATTTAACAACATGAGTATTTTAACTCTGCTGTCAACATTTGCTTTGGAACACAATGCATATTTATATTGGGCAACTTATGTTCTACATTATATTTATCATTTGATGTTTTTTGGAGGCCATTGGTCACTGTTTGACGTCAGCTCATTAGATGTTTAGGTTTAAGCACCAAATCTATTTAGGAAAGATTTCACTTTTCCTTCAAACACACCTATTAAAACAGGGGTGTCAAACTCGAGTCCTCGAGGTGCCTGTATCCTGCACGTTTTTGTTGTTTTCCTCAATCAACACATTAAAATCAAATGGAGCCAACAGCTTCTTGTCAACCTATTAATGAGTTTCAATCAGGTGAGTTGGAGCGTGGACTCAACAAAAGCCTGCAGGATACTGGCTGTCAAGGACTGTGTCTTAGAGAATATTAAGATATAGACTTAATGCTACAGCAAACACACAAACAAGCTAAGGCCCCTCACAGCTAAATAGGCTAGCTTAACCAGACAGGGTGGGATATTTTTTACATTGTGTTTTTGGGAATCATAAGTGTATTTTTTCTTTGTTTTCATGACATCTAACTTAAAGAGTCAGGGAAATGCAGACATGTCAAAGTTCCTTTCTGTGAAAAAGCCTGGCAGCTAACACAGACTCCTCTAGAAGGGTCACATTCACTTCATTGGCAGACAAGAGAGCTGCTTGGCTGCTCACCTCGGCCCAGTAAATCAGAAACAGGCTGAAATGGAAAGAAAGGAAAATGCCCAGCAAACATACAGTATCCAGGGCCATTTCAAGAGATTAATGAAGTCTGTGAACATTAAAGCCACATATGATGCAGGATGGAACTGAATCGAGAAGTTAGACCTGCATCAGCTGGAGAATATTTTTGGGATATGAGTGATGAAGAAGGTTATATTTTTCCACCACAGAAATATTATCCTGAAGTGCACCAAATTTATTTTTCACTATAAAAGAAAAAAAAAACAGGATATGAAAAAAGGTTATATTTAAAATCGCAATTAACGTAAACCACAATGGATGAAATTAAAGTTAAAGATGTAATTAAATAGAAAAACAATCAGTCCTTCTGACTTCCCACACTTTCACAATCACTTATTACTTTTTTCTTTAATTGTGTCCTTATGACTCTGTTTGTGGTGAAAAATGTCATAAAATCCATTCTTTCCTTTTTTTTTAAGCTGCTGCCCCAAAGAATTGGAACAATAAAATGTGTATTTTAAATGCTTTATTTGTGGCATTCCCCAGCATAAACACCTGCCAATTTATGTGTGTGTTTTCCCTCTAATAAGCTTAGGGTCTGCTGAAGACTTACTGTGAGTTAAAATGGTTTCTTTTCTATTTATATTTTTTATATTTCTTTCTTTTGTATGTCTCAATTTTTTATTTATTCTCGTGTGATGCATGTGTGCACATATATGTGACAGCTTCTTTTTGCTTTACTGCACCTAGATGTCAACAACTGGATATCAGCATCATGGCTGACATGGCTGAAAAAATGCAAATGGACATTATCAGAGGAAGCGAGGAAAAGAAAGACAAAAAGTTAAAAAAAAAAAAAAAAAAAAAAAAAAAAAGATAAGAAGAGAAAATACTGGACTGACTTTTACATCCTGGAGAAAGCTCAGAAGAAACCAGAAGCTGAACTAACCATACATAGCACCAAAGTGTGATCTGCTGGTCTATTTTCATATGATTAAGTTTGAAATAAAAGTATTGAAAAAGTAATTCTCTCACTTCCTCTGACTTATTGGATGGGTTGTTCTGTAAACTGGATGGGTTGTACTCATAGACTGTATATAAAAAGATGGACGTAGCCTCCGTGATGTTACCCATAGGTTTCTAAAGAGCTGAATTGAAGCTCAGTGGGCTATAAGCATCATGGTGGATGACTGACATTGAGTGAACTCCGAGCTGGCTGTAGCTAAAAGCTAACCGAGCTAACCCAGAGATAACAGGAGCTAACCAGCTAATGGAGGTAAGCGGGCTAAAGCTAAGTCAAATTGTTAACCGGCTAAAAACTGCGGTTGTTCTACATTTTTCTGACTTAAAGCGGGAGATCGGGTACCTGTCAATCAACAGGACACGCCCCTAAATATGGGAAACTTCGAGATTAAATTACTTTAAAACGGGCGAGTTAGAAAAAAAAATTCAGTCCCCCCACAGTTGTCATGGAGGTAAACCTGACCCATTAAACCTAAAATGGATTTTTGAACAAGGCTGTAAACATGTTTATTCCCGCTGTGAAGTTGGTCTTTTTAACATGGGGGTCTATGGGGATTTGCTCTGTTTTGGAGCCCCTAGTGGATGTCGGGGGAACTGCAGTTTTCTGCACTTCCATCCATCTTTCATATACAGTGTATGGTTGTACTGTAAGCTGGATGGGTTGTACTGGAAGTTGGACAGGTTGTACTGGAAGCTGGACGAGTTGTACTGGAAGGTGGACGGGTTGGACTGGAAGAAATTTTGCTGTGCCAGGACGCCAGTTCTTTGACAATAAAAGCTTTTTATTTTGATGTCTGCTAACAGCGCTAAGGGTCCCTGGGGGTTTATGAACCTCTGTGTACCATCTGTCTGGCACCAACACCAATGGCATCTTCTTCATCTGTCAATGGAATTGGGCCTTAGGGGACTTGTATTTGGGCTATATTGTCTAGTTAGTCATTGGTCGAGCTAATTAGTGTGATTTTGGTAGTTTGGTTTTTTAAAAATGTGTAAATATGTACTTAATTAATTGTGTTTCTGCATATATTCTCATTATTTCTTTGTATACTGACAAACCTTTGGTGATGGTATTTTCCAATTAAAGCATGTATGTAATCAGTAATCACTCTGTTTGAGGCTTTTACATTGCTTTGGAGCATCGTGTCTGCATTTAAATAAATATGAACATCACACCAAGTCATGGTTTAAACAGTGTAGCGCAAACTGTTTACTACTGTCTCACTCACAGAGACGAGGCAGGTTCTGAAATCCAGTTTTAACCAAATGCCTTCGGTTTAAATAATAATAAAACCATTTCTCATCTCTGATGTAAAATTAATCTGCTCTTTTCATCGGCTAATTCATTATTAATCACAGGAAATTAACAATATGCGATAAGGTCAGTTTGAGTTACTCCAAATCCATCCCAGCTTGATTGTTCAGATAAGACTGGTTGTGTGGAAGGTAATTTTAACACAGACTTGGTGTGTTATGTCTGCATTCCCACAGAGATCCTGTTTCTCAAATTCCAGATAAATGCATAAAGCTTTAGAATGAGTCAGTCCTAATTGTAAAATTATCAAGGCTGTAGCTGACATTAACCTCATAGAAAATATAACTGAAGCAGCCTTTTATGTTTTTCCTTTTGGGAAACAAGTCACATTGCTGGACGGCTCGACATCATAAACCAGACCCTCCATTTTAAAAACATGCAATCATATTTAATCCAATGTTATAATACTTTATTATCCAGCTGCCAGGCAGTTTTGCTTGACTAAGTTTTTCTGATGTGACTGTGTGAATAATTTTCTTATGATTCACTGTGCAGACAGTAGCTATGGCTGATCATTAACACATATTTATCCTCATTCTCATTCATTTTACACACTCAGCTGGGAAGTTCTCCATCTGTAACAAACGCTTTTCCCTACTTTTAAAACCAAGCAATCACAATAAATCAGCTTTTTAAAAGTGAGCCGTTCACTAGACAGGCAGCCATGTTTGCCAGTTTCACCATATCCTTCTTCTTCATTACAGGATGGGGTGTAAACTTGGCCAGGTGTAAAGTATTCCGTCTTTCACTTTGCTTTCTGCTCCACGGGAGTCTGTCACCATGGAGACAAAATGTCCTGAATGGCCATGTTTATACCAAAAAACCACTTCAGCGTGTTTCCATTTCGGTGCTTTTTTTTTTCTCCTTTAATTCTAAATCCATGTGGGTTTGAGGTTGACTGATGAATACCATGATCGTCACTTTGAAAAGGGCTTTGTGTGGATGGACATTAATTATTTAATAACAAATCATTTCAATGCTATCTAGTTGCTGTCAGTGATATTTAACATGTCATTTTCCACCACATTCATTTAAAGTGTTTTGGTTTAGATTCCTTTTAGTTATGATGGTTTTAACAACCTATTTGTGCATTCATATACTCAGTTGTCATCCACCTTAGATTTGTTGAAAAAAAAAACAATACTGGGAAAGCAAAGTGAAAATTTCTTGCAATGGCAGCGTGCACTCATCTCATCTCAAACATTGAAAACAGCCCTTAAATTTGGAAAATAACTGACCCAGCTTTGCATATCTGTTTGTGTGTGAGGCCCAGAGCAACGTAAAGAAAAGGATGTAAACAGCATCCTGCACTGATGGGATTCTTCCACAGCAATTATCATATGAATAAGTATCACCACACAAACCCACTTTGATTGGTCCAACCAAGGTCATTTCCCACAGTACTGCTGGCCCAGAGCTCGATTGTCAGCCTGTCACTGCCATCCCCACTGCTTCTCCTCTGTTTTTGTGTCTGAGTATGTGCATGTGATCTGGTCTGTTTTTTCCATCACTGCTGAGATACTCCATTCAGAGATGGGAATTGCAGATCTCACTGCTGGGGAATCACTCTGAGATCTGTGTGTTTAGCGCTGCACGCGCTACGTTCAGAGCTTCCCTTGGTTTACTGCTGACAATGGCAAACACAAATCAAGCAAACTCTTTGTACAGGAATGTTTATGTGTTGTGTTTAGTATTTAATACAGGAGAAAGGTACAGCAGGAAAACTTTATTCCTACAGAAAGGCAATCCAGAATCATGCTTAACACACAATTTAAGCTAACTGAGCTAAAATCTGGTGTAAGCATTTCATTTTGCTCCATCTGGACATACAGTTTCACACATGCATCCATCCAGAACCCTCTCTAACTTGTAAATCAGTCCACATCAAGGCTGCCTGTGAGCTGACTTTCTAAATGAATCATCATTCCGGCTCATTATAGCGATGCAGAGTTAGCTGTCTAGCTGACCACAAACACCATGCTAGGTCATTCCTGGTATGTGAGAACATGACAGAGAAGTTTTTTGCCCAGAGTTGATGATTTTTCAGGTTGTACATCCATCTTTTTTTGAGAAAAGTTTAGTTTTTTTTGTTTTGTTTTTTTCTTTTTCTTATGGCAATGCCACCGTCAAATCAAAATACTGCTGTGTCAACAAAAGGGTTAGGCAAAGTAATGACTCAGAGGATTGAGCTAAAACAAAATGCTTGTATGGATTTTTTTTTTTTTTATAAATTTGGCTGTAAAAGTCAAACTGTATCCAGGTATTTATGATGCACATGTTATTGCTGTAGCCATTGGTGGAGCATATTAATGGGGAAGTGAAGTTACAGATGCTAACCTGACAACACTCACCTTTGACGGAATGTGCACAGAGCAAGAAAAAGTGGCTCAGATCCACCTTTTTCCCCAAATATGTATTATATTTTCATAGCAACGTAAACAGCACATCTTAGATTTTTTTTTTTTAACTAAGGCAATTCATACGTAATTTCAATTTTATCGTGATCTCCATTGTTTTCCATCTTTTTTCTACAACTTTGAAACATTTGAAACGTATAGTATCCATACTCAGTTCCTTCAGCTTTGTAGAAAAATAAAGTATTTTAAAATATGTACAAAGCTCTGGCCACCATATGTTTTGATTGTCACTAAATATTTTGCCCAATTCTGATAATATCAATTTTTTTTTCAGTAAATTGATTGTTTCAGTATATTTCATGAAAGTGGTAAAATGCATTTGCTACCACACATTTTCACTGGTGTTTGGCATTTGATATTCTATCAAACATCTAAGAAAATGTTTTCATTTTAATATTGAAAAAGGTGAGGTGTTTTAACAAGTTCCCCTATATGTTCCCCAGGGCTACATATCTTATTCAAACTTCACCTGCTCCCTTCTGTCAAACCTGCACTAAGAGATAATCCAAAACAGCATGTTTCCATCAGGATCTATGTCACGGCATTAATGCACAGAGTATTTCCCAAGGTAGTGATTGACTGGCCTAAATGTATCTCTTCCCTGCCTTATAAAGACTAAAGATTAAATGTATTTGATCATGGTGAATGTGTATATTTTTTACAAAATTGGATTGAAAGACTTTTCAACAAAATTATATGACTTATCTCTTTTTTTCTGTATTGGTCAACATGTAATTAAACAAATAAAACACATAAAATCTCTGGTTTTATCACCATGCACAGCTGAGTGTCATCAGCATATAAATGTGTTTGTGTACAAGCTGCCCAAGAGCTTGTAAATAGAGGACAGAAGGGGGGCAAGAACTGAGCCCCTTGTCAGCTCAGCTGATGAGGAAGTAAAGTTATTCAGAGACAGAAAATGTTTCATGTGTTTCAAGCTAAGAGCTAAATCCATTATTTAAAACTAGACTCCAAACCATGTTGGCGTAAAGGGTTCTTGTTATTTTTTTTCCTCTTGTTTATTTATTGAGTTTTTCAGCTTTAACAGCATTTACAAAAAAAAGTGTCTAGTGCCCATAACAACATGAAATATTATATTCCTTAAAAATATTAGTTGGCACACACACAGAGATAACAAAAAAAAAACAGTGTCCTAAGAGGAGGAATAATGTCTGTCGTAATGTATCCTACGACAAAGACATTATAACACACCCACAGAAATAAAGGAAATAATATTACAAAAGTATAAAATAAATGATAGAACAACTGTAAGAAAAATTAATTAATAATAAAAAAAGAAAGAAATTTTTAAAAAAAATTATACATATACAGTTGTGGAGGGTTTTGGTTATTGACGCTATTAAAGATTACACTCAATCCTTAAATAATCTGCATCCTTTATCTGGACTCAGCAGAAAGTTATGGGTGAGCAAATGATTATATTTGTATACTTCATTTAATGTACAAAATGACCCTGAAGTTTGGGTGCTTTCATGCTAGCACATTAAAATCACAAAACAACACTTAATACCAAGATCAGGCCACACCTCAGCTACTTCACGGAGATCGGTTAAAAAAAAGAAAAGGGCTAAAGTTCTGCAGTCTGTCTTTAAGATATAGGATCTTAACTGAGTTTCTTTATTAGTGGATCAGCAATGACATGTCTGAAACTGTCTAGTAAAGAACCAAAGGTCAGATAGATATAAGGAATATGTCATAAGACCCAAGATGTCTCTTTGTAGTGATGTCTGCAAGCTAACATTTGCATTTCACAAGAAAAATATTTGTAAATGATGCTCAGAAAGTCTTAAAATGATCTATCAAAGTATTTGAAACCATGTGTCACTGAGTAAAAACAGCCAGCGGCTTCTTTGAGGCAGGCTGTAAAAAACGTGGCTTCTTTTTCTGGCCAGAAAATTAAATGTTAACAGTAAGATAACTGCGTTGCCCTTTTGCTTTTGGCTGATCCAGTACAGTTTATGGGAAACAAATAGTCTACATCAAGATCATAAGTTGACCGAAACTCTGGAAACTCGTGCTGGAACTTGTTTTCTTGTTAAAATATAATATGTGCAACCTTTACAATTCTCTTCTCTATACACACAAACCTAAAACCCCTTAATTCTTCTCCCATAAAGCTCCCTTCTTCTCCCATCTCACCTGTTATGTTTGCATCATTATTCTACCACAGTCAATCATCCTTTCATGTAGTCTTTTCTTTAAGATGATGAAAACAAAGGCTCCATACTTTCATTTTGTTAATGTGACTCATTTTGAATGATCCATTTTAAGTATATCCTCGTTCTGTCTCGCTGTGTGAACTCGGCAGCTAGAAGTCCAATGAGGCCTGCAACTGAGAAGTTCAGGGGTTACAACACAATCACATCTCCGTAACAGTCACATGTCATGGCAAAAGTGCCTGCTTTTGGTTATGACAGTCTGTTTTCCATCACCTGCCAAAGAATGAAGGATACAGACAGGATTTTTCAACTCTTAAACCCATTACTGGAAAAATATGCCAGAAATAGCCTAAATGTTTGTATTGGACACTATGTTTCATCCACTTCTCCATGTCATTCTGTTACCGTCTTCGACTCTGACCTGTAGGCATAATTATTCACCTGCTTCCTTTCTTCTGTGCAAGAAAATCTCAAGGATAACAGCATGGATCCCAGATGGCAAAACACTTTCTGTAATCATGAGTTCACAAAGAATTTAAAAAAAAACTTACTTATGCATTCAAAAGCAAAGGTTTTAAAGATAAATATGGGCCAGTGCAAAACACTTAAAGCCACTGTATGTGTGGTCTGCCCTTTGCTTTTCCTGCAGAAAAAAGACTGTTCCATTGAGAGAGTAATGGCCAGACAGGACGGGACCTGCTGTTCGTCCCTTACTGTGTCAATCTGAAAGAGCAAAAAAGGAAAAACCGAAGACAGACAGTAGCTGTTGGAGTTTAATCTCCACAAATAGTCACCCAACAGCTTTTCTGTAGAATACAGAACAATTAAATGTTTGTTTGTGAGGTTTAGGGTGACTTATATTCCAGCTCATATTTCCTAGTAAAGTTTTTGTTCTGTACCTTAGAACAATCAATTACTAGAAATTTAATTGTAAAAGGAAGAAATGTTGATGTTAAACTTTTACGTACAATCCAAAGAAAGCAACAACTTTAATCACTGAAAGTGTTTAACCCTTTAAGGTCCTGGTCTACCATTTGGGAGGTAAATTTGCAGTGACGGATGAATTCCTTTAATGAATTCTGGAAATAAACCTGCCTGAGCATCTCTACCAATTGGTTTTGATATGTAAACCCCAAATTAAGTGTTTGTTATAACACCACTGATTCAAATTTCAACAATTTCACTGTTGTTACATTATTATTAGCTTCTGCTTTTACATTATTATTAATTTCTTCTTTTCGACATCTTAACCATTTGCTATAAACCTTTATTCTGGTTTATTCTTGTCCAAAACAAGGGTTAAAATCACAACATAGTATCCAGGAAAAAGTTTTGATTTAAATCCATTTTTTTATATTCTAGAAAGCTCTAATATGATTCACAAAGATACTTGACCAGCATCTTTGGCAATGTTAGCTGTTAAATCCAATTTTTTTAACAAACACGTTTAAAGCAAATGCGCCAAAGTGCCGCAGAGAGCAAATGACAGAAGATTAAGTTCATTTCAACTCAACTTTATTTATAAAGCCCTTTAAAACAACCAGAGTTGAAACAAAGTGCTGTACACAATCGGCAAAATAAAAACAGAAAAACAGTAAAACAGTTCAAAGGCAAATAAATAACATAAAAACAAGAGGTCATACAAAGAATATAGAATTAAAACAATAAAACAAACTAAATAAATAGTAAGTAAAAAACCAATAATGACCGAAAGCTGTCTGACGTTGGGTTAAAAGCCAAGGAATAAAAATGGCTTTTAAGATGAGTTTTAAAAATGGACAGGGAGGAGGCTTGTCTAATGTGGAAGGAAAGCTCATTCCACAATTTTGGACCATATTTAAATTTTGGACCAATTTTGGACTCTTATTTCAAAATAAGAGTACAGGATAGAAAAAAAATAAAAAATAAAAAAGATAGAAAATAAAAAAGTACACATTATCAATGCATAAATATGCATAAACACAACATAAATATCAGAGACAAAACAATATAATCAGTCATATGTTAGAAAAGGCCAGTGATTTAGAAAAGCGGTGATGAAGAGGCCTGTCATCGTTCCAGACATACGGCGTATATCAGCCAACTCCTGGATTCCTGAATGGCTGGAAAATGGAAACGTTATTAGAGGCGTCAAGCAGATCTCAGGACGTTTTTTTTTTTTTTCAAGAATAGAGATTTAGTGATTTAAAGGTATGATCCCCGTTTCATTGTTTCCATCCAACAATACCTAAACGAGGAAGCAGATAGAGGCTGAGCGACTTACCAGTTGAACACATGGCTGCTGATGGAATTACTGGCTAATGCAGAAGTTAAACTTGATCTGACCCAAACACAACAGCAAGATACAGTCTCCAGGAACACGTAGCTGCACAAATGGCCTCCAGCAGATGATGATAAAATCCTGTAATTCTGCCACCAGCAGTTTAAAGTTTTCATGATAGGCAGACACTCTCCAGCACCTGCAAACATCTGGCCTTTTTCTTCATGGATGAATGGAAATGCTGCATATTCTTTCATGTCAGATGACTTTACAGGAGTCACTGGTTATTCTTTACTTCAGGAAGTCTTTACCAGAGGAATGACCTGCAGTGGTGCATGTACAACACGAAGGCGACACTCGAGTTCTTATTGGATATGTCATGTTAAGCAGAGATTTTCAGGTAGTCTGTACTTTTATTTATTTCTATGACTTTTACTTTTACTCCACTACATTTTCAACATAAATATAAGTACTTTCTACTCCTTACATTTTCCCCAAAAAGGTTAGTTACTTTTTCTCTTTTTTGGCACTACAACACCAATGCACATGAACAGTTTTGGGTTTTGAACATAGACCATATATATAAAAGATAGACAGAGCCTCCGTGATGTCTATCAAACTCTGACTTATCTGTAGCTAAAAGCTATTTGAACTAAACCAGAGCTAACGGGAGCTAACAGGATAACAGAGGCAGGGGGGCTAAAGCTAAATCAGTCAGTTATTAGCTGACTAAAACTGCAGTTGTACTGCATTCTGCCTTCTTGCAGCGGGATATCGGGCACCTGTCAATCAAAAGGAAATGCGCCTAATTATGCTAAATTTTGAGATTAAAATTGGTTATAGATCATAGGTTGGTTATTGCTTTCCAGTTTTTGTCCACCAAATGCAGAAGCAACTGGGTGGTTGCTGGAATAGCTAACTGGAATGAATGGAACCAGTGCATTGAGGTTAACCATGCTGCCCCTGGCAATGGAAAAGGAGTCAATTGCTTGTTTGAGTGGATGTGCTTTGAAAAAGAATCAGTGTACATGCTAATTTAGAGTAAAAAGGGTATTATTCAGTGAAATAGTTTATAATCTCCGGACTGGATCTGCCCACAGTTTTGGACAAAAATCCCAGCCCGTCTGAGTCCCGAAGCATTAACTTTTCGCTTTGGTAAGAGGGCATCTTGCATTGCCACGACACCAACACCAGAGAGGACCTGGTGTATCTAAGAGACCTGATGGGCTTGAACTCTTTTTGTTGCCTTCAGCAAGGAAATTTATGTGGCTGCGCTGTTTGCACTTCATTCATCTCACATGTTGTAATGAACTAAAATGCGTCCGTTTCATGTCTGTGATGCTACCGCAGTAAAATCGTAGTAAGGCATGGTTTGAAGTCATTGAAAGTTTTGTAGAGTTGTCCTTTGACATTCTTTATTTAGGATTAGGGAGAAAAACAAGCCAAAGAAAGGGCTCAGAATAAAAGCCTTCTTCTACCTCCCACAGAGACCCCCGTCCACACCACCCAGAGTGCCTCCTCCTCTCTTCGTGTTCAATGAAGCTTCACCAACCAAGTTCATTGTGTTTATCTAACTCATCCTGATTAAAATGTGGGGGAAAATGTTAAAAAACTACTTGATAGAAAAAAAGAAGAAGTCATGAGTCTCAGTGTGTGTCACAAAAGTGTGCTGATGTGTGTTTGTGTGTGTTTGTCCTGTGGGTTGTCGGTATCAGGGCTGGATGAGGATGAATGACACTGCCTGAAAGAGGGAGAAGAGTTTGTGGAGCAACACTCTCTGCAAAGCTCCACAGGACCTATCATTACCAGATGTCCCAGTAAGGGTGGCTGCCAGTCGAAACACTCCAGCCCTCTGCCTCTTTCTCTTCCTCTCCTTCCTTCTTCCTTTTCTCACTCTCTCTGTCTCCCTTTCCCTCACGCATTCCCCTTCCTTTTCCTTTCTGCATTTCCAGCTGTTTGTGGAGCGCGAAGCGAGAACGAGAGGAGCTCTCCACCAATTGTCTCGGTCCTGAGAGGAGCTCGGCGGTTGGACCCCACCCTCCTCCCGTCTCTCTCTCCCGTCTCTGCTCTGTTGCTCTCTTCCTCTATCGTGTTTTCTCTCCTCCCCCTTGCTTGTGAGAGAGCACACCTGCTTGATTTTGGCTGCACGCGCTCCGAGTCCAATTACCCCACAGGCCTTCTGAGCCACTCCACAGTTTCATCCCCCCACTTGACTGGATTTTGGGAGTCAGGCACATCTAACCGGCTTCTCCTCTTCTTTGCCTTGCTTCTGCCAAGAACAGGTATGTTACTGCTTTATCTAGAAGAAGAATACAGCATGAGTTCTGATCTTTGAGTTGATAATAAAGAGCTTTTGGAAAATACTTCTTTTTTTTTTTTGTTGTGCATAGACAATACACTTTATAAACCTGCTGCAACTGTTTTCCCTTCCATGAACTGAAACTGAAGAGTAAAATAACATGAATAATATATGTGTGCATGAATGTAAGCGTGTTATCTTTGACTTTAGTGTGTTTTCGTCTCTTTTTCATGCACCGCACCGTTCATCCTCCCTCTTCGGCCCTTGTGTTGTTTTATTCCAGACATGCTGCCAAGTCCTTTTCCCACACTACTCTTGGCTTTGTGATGAGAGACCTTAATCAGTCCAGTCTGCTTACAGCACAGCGAAAAGAGCAGTGACTGGGGGAAGGGGGTGTGGTGGTGCTGCTCATGCTGGTACCTCTCGTCTCTGCCAGAAAGCGTATTCTTCTGGCCCATCGTTAGTCTTCAAAGTATCTGCCGCTCAGGCTCATGTAATGACTCTTTGTTCCAGCTTATGTCTTTCTGGGGAAGTGTTTGGACATCTGGCAAAGATTTGGTTGTTTTGTGAAATTTATTCAAAACAAGGGGTTAGATTGAGTTGAGGAGAGCAAGTTTGCTTCTTTTTCTTATCTTCTACCAACATCAGTGGGAATTTAGGAGATTTGCTGCATTTATTTCTCTGTGTGTCTTCTGTTTGTAGCATTCTTTGTGTTTTTCCTCTTCTTTCCTGGTGTGTTGGGTGGTCTGCAAACCAACGAGGTCAAAGCAACAAAGAGGATTTCTTTGTGTTGATCCACCCTATTACAGCCTGTCACGACTTTGATGGGAAAAAGTTGTTCCTGCTCCTTCTAACACTTTCCATTTCAGCAGTTCATTGAGTCTTTTCACCCCAATATCTTATCTGTCTGCCCTGCAAGAACCTGTTTCTTTTTGACATGGAGCTTCCTTGCCCAGTGTAGCTAAAGCTGCTGTGTTTTCACAGAAGCAGAACAGGACCTAAATTGCCAGGGGCAACTTGAAGTAAGAGACTTTGAAGCGGCAATGAAGAAAAGGTTGTAACTGGCAACACAGAGTGCCATTAATCCTGTAATGGTACAGCTTTCTCTATCAAATAGACGACTGAATGCTTCCCGGCAAGCCTCTACACAGCTCTGAGTTAACTCATTACATCCTCTTTGCCAGCAGACGAAGCAAAAAGAAAAAAAATAGTTCAGCTGCACTGAATGAAATGAAGTGAGACTGAACAAAGGGAAAGCTAAGACAACCAAAAAGAAATGACACTTTAAGTGAAAAGATTCACACTTTGATGTTGAGCTGAGCAGATGTTGACCATTTGAACCAGAAATGACCGAATGGAAGGTTGGAGCAGAGCAGGCCTGAGATTTGCACCCAGGGAGGTTTGAGTTGTTTTTTTTTTTTCCATCTGGACTTCAGCTCTCCAGGTCAAAAACAGCTAAGGAACAATGGAGCTGCAAGGACATCAGCCATGAAGACTCCCCACCCCTCCCTCCGTTGGCTCAGTGTAACACTAGAAAATTCCACATATCAGTCTTTTACAGCCAAAGTTTGAAGGGTCAGACGGAGAAAGAAAATACCATAAGCTATGGAGCAGCATGGGAAAGGAAGGAAAGGAGCGCCGAATGAGAGGAGGAGATGGAAAGAGAAGAAAGAGAGAAAAGGTTGGCCAGTTGGTCCAGGTCTGTGCGGCGCAGATTGTTGATACAGGGACTGAGACCGATGGCAGGCTGACAGCTCCTCTCATGGAACAGCTGTAATGTGGTTTAACTACTCGCTGGCTTTCTAGCTGCAGCAGAACACACCAGCTTTAAAGAGTTTAAGTAATCTAATAAATTGTTCACTTTTTTTTTTCCTTTTTTGGCTGTAGAAGGCATTTTGCTCTGATTGCGAGGGTCCATTTAGGGCCAAAACCATCCCCAGAAATCGAAGACCAGACTGATTTAATCATATTACAACAACTCCTTGGCTGTTTCTTTGCATATTTGCAGATGAACATGCTCTCACACCCAGATTCCCGAAATTATATCAGACATTCCTTAACGATGGGCACTTTTTTCAAATAAACATGCTAAATTGAGTCCATTTCAGTATTTTTATTATTGCGTCTTTATGAAACAACGTGGGAGGGAGGTGCGCATTCATGGGCTGATGGGTTAAAAGGGCCACACGTGTTTTAAATGTCCTGTGGCCTTGTAAATACCTTCCAGTGATTAATTGCCGACAGACACTCTGCAGAGGCAGATACAGGCCGGAGGAAAGTTAGAGAAAATGGGGGAGGCAGCAGAAAAAGGTGGAAGCTGGTAGTTAGTGTCTGATTTGATGTGAAAGCTGCAGCCAGTCTGGTCCTCTTGCTGCTGGTGCCACACTGATGGCCTAAGTTTGAACATTTCAATGAAAAGCAGCAAGAAATGAAAGGAAAGTGACAAAGCAAAGAAGGGAAAATTACTTTCCACCCTCATGCGAGCCCTCCTTCCTGTCTGGGAATCATTAGTAATGCTAGGGCCAGACTCAGGGGGAATGAGGAAGGAGGGATGAGAAGGATGAGGGGAGACAGGAGAACTGACAAGGATGCCGCCACCACAGGAAATGTCCTCCTCTGCCCCTTTGCTCTTGGTCAGCAGCACGATGATAAATCGCAGCAGAGGAGAGAAGAAACAACTTATTCACAACTTGTATCATCGTGGTCGTGAAGTTTGTCACGGTTTTTGTTGTTTCACTACGGCTTTCCACTACCTAGCCGAGGTTTTTCTGCCACTTATGCTGCTGGTTTTTTTTTTTTTTTTTTTTTATCATCTGAAGCCCTTATTTAGTCTACAGAGTCCATTAAACCACCAGTTGTCTGTGACTCATGTTTAGAGAGAAATGATGAAAAATCTTCCAAGTACATCAATATTCCAGCATTTTTCATCACAGTTAGGTCCAAAACGGAGTACTTTAACATATTACACCCTGGCTGAGCCTCTTTGCTTCGGTATGATCTAGTTTTTTTTTGTTTTTTTTATCCTTTCAGCTTCTTCAACTGAGCATCAAGTTTACAGTCAGTCCTGCTTCCTATGAGTAAAGCCTGTCCAAACTTAGAACATGATACTGGTCTTGTTCCTTGTTATAGCAATGGTTTGTGGAGGAAAAATTAGGTTATTTTTTATAAACCTGTTTATGCCAGTAGTTCTGATCTTTGCCATTTTATACCAAGTATATTTACACCAGTCAGTTGCTGTTATAAACACTAACAGTTTTCTTCATTATGATTTTTAATCCAAATACTGGAGACTTGGCTGCACTCATCCCTTCATGCATAACCTTTTCCTTCCATACCCCACTGAGTTTTATCTTTCAGGCTGCAGGGTGTAGAATTTGAGCCATTTGTATCATCAAAGTTTAATTTCCGGACATGTCTGCAACAGTAAAGATGTTCAAATGGATGGCTTTTATCTTATATCAGAAAGCATCATCGTCTTTGAAGCAGAAATGCAGATACTGGTGAGACATAAAGTTTGCTTGGTCCAGTCATGTTCCAGCATGTTGCCCCGTCAGCTCTATAAGCTGAGCATACTCAGAAGTGTGTTATTTGATGAGTCAGTGTCAGGTTTGCCAGGTTGGTATGTGTATGTGTGTGCATTCGTGAAGGAAAAGGGGGGAATCGTCCCAGAAAGGAGCATCTCCCAGGTTCATCTGACATATCTGAGTAGACTGGTGAAGACGAAAATGATGCCTGGAGCGCAGCAGGTTGTGTCCAAACATTGATCCCACTTGGGAAAGGTGTGAAAATCTTGGTTTATAACACCTTTATTTGTGTGGAACACCTTGAGTGAGGATATTTTTTACCTAATATTAAAGCTATAGACTGGGGATGTTTGATATTGTTTTTTTTTTACCGACAAACCAATTTTGTCCAACTCTAGCGTTCCTATTATCTACCGATACTGATATTTTTGGAGTCAGTTGGGCCGATCAAATAGAAATAAACTATACATGACATTTCTTACATTTATCCTTTCAAGTTAGGGGGGGGGCGTAGCTAAGGAGTTTGATATATAATAAGTGCATATTGTGTAAAAGTTATGTCATTAAAAAAGCCAAAACATACCGATCATTTCCAATATAGCATTTTAATGTTGATATCGGCCGATATCGGTATGCCGATAATATCAGACATCATTACCATATACCTCTTTGTTTATCCTGATTCAGCAGTGAAAGTTGCTGAATTGGCTTGACTGTAATCTTCAAAATCCCCTGGATACCTTTTTTTTCCTGGCTTTCTTCACAAATGGTTTAATCCTCATCATGAACTTCTCATCAACTTGAGCCTGATTATGACTCAAAGAGCAGCAGTAACTCTTGTGTTTGCAGGAAAGTTGTTCCCATTAAATGCTTACAGAGTTTAGTCAGAGATGGCTTTCTTGCCTGTCTGGCTCGCATTAAAGGCTGCAGAAATGTTTATGGAAAAGGCTGACGGATTGATGGCAGGACACATGGAGGGCCATTGGAAATGCTGCACCAAAGAGCATGCTCACGTTCCTGCCCGTTGCCACAGGTCAAAGCAGGGAGATAAGGTTCAGTAATCAGCGGTGAAAATGTTATTTTATGTGCATAGCTGCTTCTTCAAGCGTAGCTGGCACGTTTCCTGTGTAGATGTTGCAAAAATGCTTGACCCTTCAAGATGTGCCAGATGTGAGGAGTTTACAGCATCACTGGCTCTTTTACATGCCTGATAAAGTTATTTGGCATGCATCGTAGCACGCTTTAAGGAAACAGTGTTGGTGATGAGAGCTTTGGTATAGCCTTTCTAGCATTAAAATAACCCCTCAAAGGCATCTACTAGAACTATTTGACCGAGGGATGCCTTACATCTCTTAATCCAGATAGACGACAGAGCGCTGCTGCCAAGTCTGCAGACAAGATTTCGGTTGGATTGAACCATCAGCTTTGCTGAGATAGAACAAGCAAACGTTGCCAAAACTACTCAGCCTGTCAAACGCTGGAACAAGCCATCCTCTGGATCTGGAGTATTTTCAGACCTGAGCTTTGTCCAAAGCACTACATATGTAATTTTTCCAAATACATGGAAAACTGCATATTGATATTAAAAACTGTAACACAATTCCAGGCTCCAGTTTCTGGCTAATCACCGTTCTGAGTGTTTTTTAAGTTTTCTGTCAGCTTCATTGTAACAGGAGACGACCTACAGAGATGCAACAATATTCCCCTGTGAATGGAAGGGATTTCAAGCTTGAACGTATTGTAAGCAAGCACTGTAACTACCAAACCAAAGCAGCGCAGTTTGTTAAAGCAGTGGCTGTTTTGTGGACAAAGGCTATAATTACTGATTGTGTCGAGAGTCACCCTGAAGAGTGGTCACCTTTGTGACCTGAAGTAACCTCAAAGTAGATATAGACTACGTCAGCCCATCACTTTGTCTCTCAAATGCTCTTTAAACCTTTTAAAGGAATGACAGTCATGCTTCTATGTTGCATAAATGCACATAAAATTATGAGGATTATTAATACTTCAAACATGGCAATGCTCAGTTAATGAGAACATAAAATCAGCATATGAGCATCATTTTCACAGACCATAAAAATCAACTGAAAGTCACTTTAAGGCATGATGGTTTTGGGTAGGTTTCATCATCTTGGCCATGATCAGGTCAAGGTCCACTGGAGCTGCGGCTCAAACGAGGCCTTTAATTATTGTGGCACCGCGATGGAAGCAGCAGCTTATGGCTTTATGCACAGGCAGCAGATTGCTGGGTTTTTAGGACTCTGCTGTGTGTGAAAGACAGAATGAAATACTGTAAGCAAGTTTGAATCTGAGCGTAAGAGGTCAGGAAGTTTGGATGGAGGTCCACGCTGTCTTTGAGTTTAAAAGACTGTATGTGTAATCTGACCTGTGGTTGAGTCTGGAAACAGACAACGGCAAGGAAGAAGGATTCTCCCGTTAACTCCACATATGCAGTAGATACATGTTTTTTTGTGTTTTTGATGCACACTAATAACAAAGTACTTGGAAAGCAAATATGATTTATTGTGTTTGCACAGAAGAAAATGTGGAACAGTGGTATACAGTTGCAGGCATGAAATTTCCTGTGATATATCCCCTGTGTGTTTGTATGAAAGCTAATACAGATGTTGCAGCAGCCAGTGTTTCTACTGAGCATGTGTTGCTTGGGAACAATATATTAAATGCATATTTTAGTTTCATATTCTAGTTGTTTATTCAGTCTTTCACTTTAGTTTCTTCTATTTAAGATTGATTGCTTGTTTTTTTACTTAATAGCAATATTATTTAACCAAGAGTTGGTTTTTGTTTCAGGCTAATTTCTTGTTGTATAGTTTTCACCACTTATTATACTTTTTTTTTATACTTTAATGCCTGAAGGAAGAAGCTGTGTAACTCATTACAAAGTGTTGCTTGGCAGCATTTTTACATTGATCGAAGATTTGCATCTTATCTTAGCCACCATTTGAATAATTGAGTTTGAAAATGACAAGATAGTTTTTTTTATACCATCTAAAAAACATGTATCAAATCTCTAAACAGGAGGAGCACCCATAAAAAGACTAAATTAACATGATTTGTTACAAAGAAACCTGTAACATGTTTGTATGTGGTCTTTTAACCATTTACGTCTGTGTAAAGATTAAACAATGAGGAGCCGTGCGTTATACAGTTTTAATGCACGATACGGAATTCAGAACGTGTTACTCCACTAAATGCATTAAAACTGTGTAATGCACGGGTCCGAGTTCATGAATCCGCTTCTAACATGGTCCCACACAATAAACATTTTATAACAAATGCTTATTTCTTTTTTACAAAACTTGCTAAATATGCTAAGGTATAGGAACTATTTTATGTTGGCCTCAATGTACTTTTTACGGTAAACAACCGCTGTCAAGGTACAGCAAGTTTCTCTCATTCACCTGTCAAAAGTCAGCTGATCTGAACCAGTTGGTTAACACGTTGCTGTGGTGACGCCCAGTAACAGGGTGATATTACAGTTATTTAACTTGCCAAACTACTTTTGTGTATATTAAAAAAAAAAATAATGCACACCTTTTTGCATTAGAACTCTTACTGACCGTGGTATAACTTTACTTATATCAACCAAGAAGAAAGAGT
Organism: Telmatherina bonti; assembly: GCF_933228915.1. Lineage (NCBI taxonomy): Eukaryota > Metazoa > Chordata > Actinopteri > Atheriniformes > Telmatherinidae > Telmatherina > Telmatherina bonti. Next base: position 7,604,496 of record NC_136632.1, on the reverse strand, counting down.
GACAATAAAGAGCTACATTGATCAAACAACAAAGAGTGTGTGGAGCTTTTATTGTCCTTTTCTATGAAAAGTGCTTTACAAATAAGGTTTCATTTGATTTGTAGAGAAAGAGCTACCTAAAATAACATCATAAATAGCTGAAATTTGATACAGTTAAAGCAAGTAAGCCCCAGAAGTAGTCCAAAATCTTCTGTAAGTCTACTGTAAGTAGACCAAATACTGGGATTCAGTATCTTGCTAAGGACGCCACCAACCTTCCACTGGTGCCACTGGTAGCCAATTCAGGCATCATTAGACCATTCAGACACAGTCTAGAACTTGAAACAGTAACGGTAGTCGACAGTACAAAAAAAGCTGCATTTTTGCCATAAAAAGGTTTAAAACTTTATAAGTTACCACCTTTTCTCAGAGGCACAGGAAAATTTGTAAGCCTGCCAGCTTTTCAAAGTCAATAGATTTCAAATGTGTTTCCAATGACAAATATGATGGTGTTACATCATTAAACATCATGCCTTCCATAGTATGTTGGCTTGAGTCCCATCTGGTGTGATATTTACTAATGGTAAAATAAAATTTATCTTTTAAAAAGGAAAAATAACTGAGATTTATCTATCAATAAAATATGATTATGTTAATAAGTATGTAATTATGCTAAAATATTAAGAACCATAAAACTGACAAACAAACATAATCTCAGTGTTTTCTGCATATTGATGGTGAAACAACTGTTTTCATTTCATGTAACATTCTTCTGCATGTTTTCCTTTAATCTGAAATGTAAAAACATTAGATAGTGACTCCTATCACACTGAACAGCATGTTCCTTTTGTCTTTGCATTGCTTTTTGATTATCATCATAATTATTCAGCTACTTTAAAAAACTGCTGTAGTGACACCAAGACAAATATTAAAGAATGTAAAGTTTTACTGTCTAAACAGCTCTGCTTTCATTACGAAAGAACATCTTTTCTACACCTAATCAGTCCCTTCTGGCGGAGTAATACTGTGCAGTTTTCTCATATGGCCCTTCCAGTCTTTGCTCTGCAAACTTTCACCCTTAGCCACAAACAGAGGAAGCTATTTGACCATCATTTAACTCTTATGCTAAAGTATTTAACCTTTTAGTCCCTGCTCTGCACCCATCACCTGTGCACTTTGCCTCTGGACTTAAGTTCATTGCTCTGATGCATCTTTCTTTCTCTGCATCCCTCTCTCTGCCACTGATTTACTGCAGCACTTAAAGTATAAAATAGTCCTGTGCTACTCCTTTTTTTTTTTTTACCCCAAACAAAGCAAGAAACTGTGAAACAGCAGATCTGCAGCAGCATCACCGCTAATCCAACATTTTTAAACTGTGTCACTGCAGGCTCCAGGTTCGCAGCGCCATGAGGTCAGCCTGTCTCTCTCTGCTCCTTGTCACCGCCTGCTGGGCTCTGCCCTTCCGTCAATCTGGCTTCATGGACTTCATGATGGAGGATGAAGCTGGATCGGGTGTGACTCCAGACCCTAGAATGCCATACCTCCCTCCTGTAGTCGAAGGACCCAAGTGCCCGTTTAGATGCCAGTGCCACCTGCGTGTGGTCCAGTGCTCTGACATTGGTAAGGCAACACACCTTTCCAAGCTAGAGACATCTCATTTATATTTATATGTATGTGGAAACAGGTTCATTCCACCACCAACCCCTCCAGTCCTCATTGACGAGGAAACCAATCCTGCGATGCTGATCAAAACTTCTTCTCAGTGAAGCTCGCTGTATTGGTTTGAGTGGAGATGGTGACTGTAGAGCATCACTTTTGTGTGTGCATGGCTTCCCATGCTGGTAGCACAACAGCTAAGAGACACAATATTATGGGAGCATAACATGTTTTGCCAAAGCTTTCTCTCCTAGTTGAACACGTTGGTTCTCAACCAGGCATGCAAGCTTGTTTTTGTCTGACATTCTCACACGGTTGATGTTAGTTGCTAATAAGTGAGCACAATAAGACAACTCTCTCTTATTCCTGATTGCTGGTGGTGCACAAGGTTACCCAGTAACATGGAGCTGTAAAATAGTTCCCTACATGTTAGTAAGTCATACCAAAGTGGAAATCAGTGCATTGCAAACTGATCTAAGGCCTTTTTTGAACCAAAATGGCAGCATGTAAAGAGTTTGAGATGAAAATATACATTTTTGCTCTCGATATAAAAGGTTCCTGGTACACCATCAGAAGCCATCTGGCAGCTGGGCTGATAAAGCTACACTGCAAACAATATGAGGATCTGCAGTTCTTTTTTATCTTTTTTAATGAAGCATTTTGCTTTTTTAAACCATCGAAAACCATCAGACAGAACTTGTTGGATTCCAGTTTTCCTTCTGACAGTTTTATAAACTATAAAGGTAAGAAGAAAATGTAACAATCGTTTTCTTTCTCTGGACTCCCTGTTGATTCTGGTCTGGATTCCCGAGGACTGAGTCAGTTTTGATGGATCGGATGCAGAGGTCAGATGAGTGGTAGTCGTTTTACTGCACCTCTGCTGGGTTTTAAGAGCAAAGAAAAGTCACTGATTTTCCTCACTCCACCCTAACCTACTGGGTCACTGGGAGGGTGTATTGTGTTACTCATTCCTGTAAAGTCGCCAGCGTTGATATGTTAAACACACACAGATGCTCTGCGTCTAACTTCACATCCTGTTAGAAAGTCATTATCTGCTCTTTCTGGGCAATTTGTTTTCTTCAAACAGAGGTCAAGATTAAAGCTTTGCCTGGACTTTGGAAAACCCTGAAGAAACTTTGGTCCCTCTAATGATCCAAAACTCGCTTCTCAGTGTAAAGCTTACCTAAATTTACGCACTGATGACTAAACACTTCATTTACTAAATCAGCTTTTTTTTTTTTTTTTTTTTTTTACTTCAACAGAGCCATAACAGTTTAGTCAGTTGTCATCTTTGTTGCTTGGAGATTATGCGCTATGTTTGTCTAATCTGATGTAAAGCATACACGGCTGTTTGAGTCATCTCAACAAACACTGCCCCAGAAAAAACTCTGACTTAATTTTTTCTTGTGTTTTTTAATGGAAAAGCGCTCTGAAAAAAGCGTTTTACTGGCTCTGGTGTTGTTTGGAAAGGGAGAGGCGCCATCTTGAACAAGATAGATTAAGTAGAGGTCAGTGATAACAAGAAGGGATTGCGTAAGGATGACAAGAAAAGAGGAGTTGAAGGATGTAAGTAAACAAAAACTGTTAGGGATTAAAAGAAACAAGAGTATGAACTATAATGCTGACAGTGAGGTTAGCAGGTGGTCCATACGTTCATGCTATAGCAAGGCAGCGAGGGAGACAGTGGGAGAGAATGACGGCCTGTAAAAAGCAGTTCCATTACATCATTGCTCTGGTCCAGGCAGCTTAGCAGCAGCGCCTTCCCCGAAGATTCAGTCCCATGCCTGGATCCCCCCCCCCCCCCCCCATCTGCTTCCCAGACCTGCTGGCATGCACACAAACACACACTCACAGGCTCAGACACACACAGGAGCAAACATATGTGCTTCAACACGCACAACTGAATCTGCTCACCATTCAGAAGCATGTTTTTGGCAAATCGGGTTTTTCTCTGAGTTTGCAGCTAGATGACAGCGTAAACATGTCAAAAAGAAAATGTGACCTTAAAGTAATCATATATCAGCCAATATTAGCAAACAGAAAGAGTTTTAGCTGAGTGACGAACTGAAAAGCCTTTTGTTGATGGACCTGCTAAAGAATCCAAATCGACTCAGATATGTTGTTACAATCATGTTTTTGACTGTTTTTGCAACTAATCATTGCCAGACAATGAAAAGAAAATAAGTCAATGCAATTGTTGATGATCTGAAATAATGCAAATGAGCCAATAGATTTGTTTCTGGAAGGAGACCGTGTTCCAGTACATGATTACAGGAATGAATAGAGGCTGCTGGTGTCTTTGTAGGAGACACATCAGAAGGAAACTGTTAACCAGCAAAGGTTGTGACTGTCTGACTTTTGCAAAACAATGAGAAAAGAAGATGTGCAAGAGCCGAGGTATACAATGTGGTCGAGCTGTGAGGATGACGCCGACCACAGACAGCTGGGATGGTTTGTTGGTCGCTCACTGTTGAGCTGGAAAAGCTGACGAGAAAACAAACCTAGCTGGATGTAATGTTTGGGTGAGCTGAAAAGAAGTCGTCACAAGTTTTCAAGCCAAATTCTGGCCAGAAAAGACCAGAGACGCGACGCAGAGCATGTGCTTCTTTGTCAAACAGTTTATTGTACGCGTCTTCCCCTCAAACGTAAACTACCTATTATGAATCTCAGCGTGTGTTTCATGTCACCACAGATGCATGAAGGCGTATCTCCTAGCGGTCTAAGCTCAGTTGTTAAAAACAGTCGACTCGAGTGAATGATGATGCAGCGCAGGTGGTTCTGTGTGCCATGGTAAAGTCCAAGAAAAACAGCTTTATGTGACTTTGGTGTCCAGGTATGCCATTACTTATTCGGTCCAAAGGAAATTTGTTTTAAGGTCAATTTCCTCCATGTGTGCCTCAGAGCACATCAAAACGTTACTTTGTCTCTCAGGAATGTCACCAGTCCAAAAACAGTCAATGCACAGTCAATATTTGGGAAACAGTTTAAGATTAAGAAAAATGTAAGTTTAATGACTCCTTTCTGTCATCCATCACTCTGATGGACATATTGCTCCAGCATGCTGCTAACTCTTACACAGCACATCCAGCTAATCCCTTTTTCTTTATTGAAATTCCCCATCAGGTCTGAAGGCAGTCCCAACAGACATCCCTGATGACACCACTCTGCTGGACCTGCAGAACAACAAGATCTCTGAGATCAAGGAGAACGACTTCAAGAACCTAAGAGGCCTTCATGTAAGACGTCTTTCTGTAGAGCTCCATGTCTGCACACTTGAAGTCATTTCCAGTGTTTTCTATCATGCATTCTTATATAACCATTGTATGAAACCGCGATGATGCCCTCGGGAAATCCCTCTGGAATTTTATTTGTGCTTTCTGAGGAAGGAAAAGCGGTTTTGGATGGTGGACAAACCTGAGTCATACAACTTGATTTGATAAATCTGTTACTTAAACTATGTTGAAACATTTGCAGAGTAAAATTCAACCATGTCCCAACCAAACAACCCCTCCTCAGCTGCCCATGACACCTATGACACAGTGAATCCCGGCACTACCCCTCCCCCAGTCACCAGGTGCAAGGAAACTATTCACCCGAAGGTCTTACAGCCTTACACCTCCGAACTCCTGTGGCTTTCCTACCCATAATAAATACCTCTGTCTGTCGGCCGGGGCTGTTTCCACTATAATGTAAATGGCCTCTTTAGGGGAATGGTCCACATACTTCACATTGCATCCTGCCTGCTTTTCCAGCAGAAACTGCATTAAGAATTAATCATAGTGGACTTGAACTTGGTCCTCTTTCTCTGAAAACACATACAGGCACCAGACTGAAGGATCTAGCAGCTGCTGTGTTCAAAACATCCCTGTAAAACCTCATCTGGACATTTTTTAACCCTCATGTTGCAATAAGAAGTGAATATTTCTCACTGGAACTGGAAGTCAGAAAGCACTCGGGGGTAAAGTTGAAATTCCATTAGAAAAGAATTCTCAACAATAATATTATTTTCAACAGCCTCAAACTTTCCTTTTCACCAGACTTCATGTTTTAACCTTGTCTTATGTGATTTACACAATCACTCAGCAGTCAGAGGGAATATTTCCCATTTCCCCCCTACAGGCTCTGATCCTCGTGAACAACAAAATCTCTACCATCCATCCTAAAGCCTTCAACCCTCTGGGCAAGCTGCAGCGCCTGTACCTGTCAAAGAACATGCTGAAGGATATGCCCGCCAACATGCCAAAGAGCCTGCAGGAGCTTCGTATTCATGAGAACGAGATCACCAAGATCAAAAAGGCCTCCTTCCAGGGCATGGCCCAAATCATCGTCATGGGTATGACATGTAGGGATCTGAGACTATTTTCCAGAATGGACAAACAGAAACAGTGCACAGCAAGGGTTCCCAAGTCCGGTCCCGAAGATCTACTATCCTCTTACTTTCAGATGCAACCCTCCTGCACACCTGACTTAGGACACATTCACATCAGCATTTCTGATCCGAATCTGAGTCTGTTTGCTCGGAAAGCCCGCTTCATTTAGGGAAATACGAATGCGCCGAACAAATTCTGATTCGGATTAAAGAAGTGGACCCTGTCCGCCTACTAACGCAGATCTCGACCACCTTCAAACGGACCAAATACAGGAAATGGACAATAAAAAAAGTCACTTCCTGCATTTGACATAGCATTGCATTGTGGGTAAATATATAGCGATGGCATTAATGGTCCTCTGCCTTGTCTGTTGTTCATACTGCGTCCATTGTTGCAGTGTATTTCTACAGTATACTTGCATAAGACACAAAACAAAAAAATAAAAACAGTGATTGTATCATCTCCATGTTTGGCTTGAAAGTGGAGGAAACAGAGTTTTCTTCTTCATGTGGGTCCTGTTCACTTTTTTGCTAAATTCTAGTGCAGCGCTACCTTTGGTGGGAATGAGGATGTATTATTCTTATAGTTTGGCTCATTTGACCAGAGCGCAGCATGAACGCAGTCTCGGTTCGCATGAATACATACCTCTACAACTGACCTGAGTCCCCAAGCGGACCAAGTCTAACAGACTATTCTGATGTGAATTCACCCTTAAGCGAATGACTCGTTACGAGGCCTCTATAGAGCTGAATGATGTGCATGAGGGAATTCAGGTGTGAGGGAAAGGGGATGTATCTAAATGTTGTAGGGTAGTAGAATTTGCGAACAGGTATTGGGCACCCCTGGTGTAAAGAATATTGTTTTTAGAAAGCACAAGCAGTCCAAAGCCAAGGTTAGCATCATATATGGTGATGTGAATTTGATGGACTTATAGACCTGGTTCACAGTCCTGCTAATCCGCCCAAACATATCAGCACCATGGTACTGCTCCTGATCTTTTGCTTTTGGGACAATAACCGGCCAAACTATTTTGGCTACATAGAAGAAAGACTTCCTAATCTCACTATAACGAGGCTAGCTCATAGCATGGTGGTCTTCAGGAAGCCTGGCAACCTGTTGATGTACCAAAGTTTCGTTCTTCCTCTCCTGCTTCACCTGCCTCTTACAGAGATAATCTTTCACCACCTTTTAAGATGGAAATAAATGTTCAAATATGACGAACAGAAGCATTTGGAGAAAAGCAGCTAACCTCATATTCATGACATTACTGCTCTTCTTTCTCTTCTCTACTCTTGATGCAACTTAAACTTTTTCTTCCAGAGCTTGGGTCCAACCCTCTGAAGAGTGTCGGAGTTGAGGCCGGTGCTTTTGCTGACTTGAAGAGGGTCTCTTACATACGCATCTCTGACACTAACATCACAGAGATCCCCAAAGGTAAAGCCCTCATGACTGTTTCCAAAAGTAAATCCAAATCTAGGATTTGGATTCATGTGAAGTCAGATTCAGCCAAAAACAATGGTCTTCTGTCAAGAGAAGGGATGACTGGATTGGAACACACTGAGCTGCATAGTAATTCAAGCCAACCAGATCCCAGGTGGGAGTATTTAGTAATATTATGCCTTAAAGGTCTTTTATATGACAGACAAGAAAGATTTATACTTTTCACTAAGAGGATGACAAATTTCAGGTTGCAGAACTTTGCTATATTGTCGTACAATCGTAAAGCTAGTTATTACTCAGACAATTACCTCTTTATTGATGTCGTCTCTTGTGGGTTTGCAGGTCTGCCCAGTTCTCTGTCTGAGCTCCACCTGGATGGAAACAAGATCACCAAGGTGACAGCCGATGGGCTGAAAGGCCTGAAGAACTTGGCAAAGTAATGAAAGTTGTCATTCTCTTTTTCTCTTTGATTTTCTCGTTTTCTCCCTTCAGCTGCTTTGTGCGTTTGTATGCTACAAGCTAAACGGGAACGTTGATATTATTGCTGAAGAAGCCTTTGAGATTTTAGATATTAGAGATACTAAGATATTAGACTCTAGATAATCTATCTATATATTCTATTCTAGATACTCTACATATTAGAGATACTAAGATTTTTGAGATTTTAAATTTTAAAGATTGTGTGTCTGCTGGGAACAGATAAACATGTAGTGTGTATGTGCGCTGGTATATATTATATCTAACTTCTGGTTGACAGAGGAAGGGACACGGACACAGACAAGGATGAAGATGATACATGTAACTGAGACCTAAATAAAAAAAAATCCATATTGGTCCAACTAAAGTGATCATCTAATATTAAAAAGTATATTGTTAATGTTAACCCTGAAGTCACAGGGTCTCAGTCCTGAGCTTGCATAATAATACTTTAGATGGAAAAGAAGGTCTAAGAACAAGATGATTTCCATTTTTATGTTTTTATAATTAAGTGATTTATTGGAAAAGCCATAATGTGTATTTTTTCTGCATGCTCATTTCCTGACTAAATCTCCTTTTTATTAGCTAACAATGCTTTTGGCAGCAGGGGACTAGCTTGGAAGCCGTTTGCTTCATTTCGCAACTCATGCAACTGGTCCTCATTTGTTGCTTGTTTGGTCACACACACGATTCATCCATGTGCTGGTTTCTCTTGCAGACTGGGTCTGAGCTACAACGCAATCAACTCTGTGGAAAACGGCACTCTGGCTAACATGCCTCACCTGCGAGAGCTGCACCTGGACAACAACGCTCTGACCAGCGTTCCTGCAGGCCTTCCCGACCATAAGTACATTCAGGTACATACAGGTTAGATCAACACTAGAATTACAGTCCATTTCTATGCTGAAGTTGGGAGTGAAAATACATAACTGGATTAAAAAAAAGATTATCTTTGCAAAAAGTTTGAGTCTCTTTGTTGTGTTACAGTGTGTGATCACATACAGCTCATTTTGTGAAACAACTTTCAAAGTCACATGAAATCACTTAGTTTTATTTTAATTAATGGTTTGTAGCCTGTTATTATTCGATGCAAGCAAGTTGGAGTTTAACCAGTTCAACCTTAATTAAACCTCATCTGATCTCAGGTAACTTTTAATAGATTTTAAAAGGCTGTGTGTCCAGTGTGATATATTAAAGTATGAACAGGCTTTTAGAGGTGTTTAGTAGTCAAAGTCCTGGCCATATCTTTAGAAAACTTCCTTTAGAAATGGCAAAAGTTAATGAAGAATTGTTCTCCAATAACAGCGTTTATATGCATGATCCTGGTGTCCAGGAAGAACACCAGAGAATGATTTCCTGGTGTCTAAAATCTTACCGTCTGATTAAATTGTGATAAATCAGAGGAGAAATGTGGCCGTTAATAATTTAAATATTAGAATATTTATCTATATTATTTCTTTTCCATCTGTAGTAACAATGATATAGTCTGTCCCAATTATTTAATTTCTATTGCTCATATTTTTCCCACTTTATCCAAAATACAACACATCACTGTGTGATCGGTCTCTTTGTTCAACTTAAAAGTTGGCGAAAATTCTACACATTCATTCATTTTCCGAACCGTTTCGTCCAATTAAGGGTCGGGGGGGGTGCAACCTGCCTCTCATATACTCACTCCTAAGGACAATTTAGAGGAACATGCATGTCTTTGGACAGTGGGAGGAAGTACCTGAAGAGAACATAGATGTTCTGCTCATGTTTTGGTTAATTTGCTCAATTGAAGGAAACTTGTTTAGACAGTAAGCACAATATGCCAGCCGTTCATCCAGAGACAGTCTGTATTTAACTGAAATTATGTTTTAATGTCAGTTTAATACATGCAAGACATCTTCATCCTTTTCCTTTTCAGCAAAAAGAATAAGAAAAGAAAATTATTCAGGCACCCAAAGCCAGTCATGTCATTTTTATCTTTATTTGTTTTACTGCGGAAAAACCTAAATTACTGCCATGATGTCATTATTTAAATCCTTTCCACAGGTGGTCTACCTCCACGCCAACAAGATCGCTGCTGTGGGAACACAGGACTTCTGTCCTCCTGACTTCAACACCAAGAAGGCCATGTACTCTGGCATCAGCCTGTTCAGCAACCCAGTGAATTACTGGGACGTCCAGCCGGTCACCTTCCGCTGCGTCTTCGACAGCTCCGCCATCCAGCTCGGAAACTACAGGAAGAAGTAAAGAAGACGTGTCTCCCCCAAGGAAGTGTGTGTTTGTACATGAACGCATGAACATTTTCTAAGTGTGTGTGTTTTGATCACAGCCCTACGATACTGCCCCCCCTATCCCCTCCGCACACTCCGCACAATACTTAGCATCAAAGTTAACATGGCTTAGGGTAAACTCCAGATCACTACACACACACACACACACACACACACACACACACACACACAGCTCAAAATCCACACAGCCACTTAAAGAAGCATTTCCATCCCAGGTGTGTTTCTGCATTCATGCAGAGATAAACCCATACCAAAAAGATCCGACGTTGCAAATCCCAGTTTGATCAACTTTTGTATGAAATCTAGTAAAGCTGACCTGTAGAGCAGGCAGCGAGGATAACCCAAGTGACTGGTCTTTTAGAATGTAGTAAATACTGCCTGTGTACTAGGAACAGTGTTCACATTGTGACATGACTGCACTCCATTAAAGTACTGAAGTTTCTGTTTGTATTGTACTCTATTCCAGTAGAGGTAAAAGCAACCAGTACTTTTGTTACATTGGGATTTCTTGTGCTGTTTTAGTTTTACAGTTTGTACACTTTACTTCATAACATTCCACCCCTTCCTCTCAGAGTGTGTGTGTGTGTGTGTGTGCCACGAAACAAGGTGAAAATAGCTTCTAAAAATGTAGAATAAACCATAAACGTTCTAAATAGAAGCTTTCCCGAAAGATTATATGCATGCTTTTAATAGTTTTTTTTGTTTGTTTTGCTTTTCGACTTGAACCTACTGCTTTCTGGAGTCTCGTTAATGCCTATGTATTTCTCTCATTGTTCACCTGCTCTTTGATTTCTGCCTTTTTTTAACAGTTAAGAAAAATTGGAGGGTGTGCCAGAAGCGCCCGTGTCGGTGTGAATGTTGTATGTATAGACGCTGTATATAAATGCTGTGTAAAAACCTCTCGTTGCTTAAAGGCACTAGCACTTACAGTAGCTCAGACTTAATATATCTGCAACAAATTGATTCCTCCTCTTTTTTTTTTGTTTTCTTTTGTTTTTGTTTCTCCCGGAGCAGGGGCTCCAGCTAAGGTGTCCTAAACAAAATAAAAATACTAATGAAAAAAGTAGCAGCTTTTTAATGGTTGCATAATTATCGATGATGGCGCTGGATGGGACTTCACTACAAACAGCTGAAAGGATGGTGGGGCAGCAGGCTTCTGGTTGATCAGGAATAGGTACAAAATGATTACAGAAGGCTAAAGTGACGCAGAATAGGATGTCTGTCAAAAACCTAAAACGTCACAATTAAAACATCTCGAGTTTTGTTCCGTTTCACTTTTATCAGAGATGGCCTTAGCAGAGTATCGTATTATGATTCAGATAAGTTTAAACTTTGTCTTGTTTTTGTTTTGTTTTGTTTTTTATTAATTTGTTCTATGTGCCATCTTCATTTACTCTTCTAGCACATAAACTGATAACTACACATCATACAAGTGTTCCCTTTAGTGTGACTCAAGCAGCAACCTTCGGTTGAGTCGTAGTAAGGTACCCGATCTCCTGCTTACCATCAGAAGAACGTAGAACAACCGCGGTTTTTAGCCAGTTAACAACGTGACTTATCTTTAGCCCGCTTACATCCGGTAGCTGGTTAGCTCCTGTTATCACCAGGTTAGCTTGGTTAGTTCTTAGCTACAGGCAGCTCGTAGTTCGCTCGATGTCAATCATCCACCATGACGCTCACAGCCCCCCTCTCAGCTCCACCTCTTGGCCCATATTTGTATTTTCCGGGTGAGACGACACGCATGACGCTGCCAAGATGGCGATGGTAGGAACCGCCCACCAAGCTTCAACTCAGCTCTTCAGAAATCTTTGGGTGACATAACGGAGGCTCCATCCATCTTTTTATGTTCAGTCTATGCTATGACTCCAACATTTTTTTATTTAATTTGACATTTCTTTTATTTATTAATCCAGATTGGGAACTTTGGCTTTTTTAAAGAGAAGTGGCTGCCATGTTTTGGTGCCGAGGGAGCAGTTGGGAGGTATTAAGGGCCCTGCACGAGGGCCCACAGTGGTTAACGTCTGTTTGTACACCAGGGAGTCAAACCAGGGTTTGCCAGACCCAAGTCCACGTTGGTAACCATGAAAATTATTAAAAAAGAATAATACTTATAATCAAATGTAATAGACCTTGTGGTTGCAGAAGGGTACTTATGTCAGTACAGGAATGCAATTTTCAGTAGGGGCCTAAAAAGTAAGCACATTGCTAAAATGGTGGACTGCTTAAAATGTGCAGATTAACTTTCTTAACCTTTTGACCCATTAATAAAAACAGAGTCAGTCATAATTATATATATATATATATATATATATATATATATATATATATATATATATATATATATATATATATATATATATAATTTTTTTTTTTTTTTTATTATCAGTTTTTGTGTAGTTTTATCTATTCTGAAAAACAAATATGAGCACCTGCATATGCTAGATAACAGCATTTATAGAGGTGTCTACTAGTGGACACAATTCATGAAAGGTTGAGATATCCACAATAAGTGATATAAAGGCAAGGATTTGCTAAATGAAAAGAAATGAGCCCAAACAGTCAATATTTCATTTTACATACAGGTTTTGACCAGATGACGTCTAAGATTTTTACATAAGAATACACCATTTTTACACGCTTCAACTTCAAAGGGTCCTAATTCAATTTTGCTTCTGTCACTTCCTGCCTTTGAGCAAAGCATTGGTTTCTTCCCATCTGGTAACAATAAGTCCCATTACAGATGTTCCTTCAGACCACAGAAACTACTCCTGTCAAGGAATAAATACAGATTCCCCTTCTTCTAAAGATTTGTACCATGACAGCAGTTTATTAAGCCCAAATGCTCAGCATGTTGGCAGGCTTTCATGAAGAGGCAACAATAAATTAATCTCACTTACGTGCTGTTTTTTAACCATAAATAAAGCATCACTGTGTATTCAAGCTTTTTGCAAGCTACAAGGATAAAAGTGGTGAATGGATAACTTGTTTTTTCTGGAGATGTTCCTAGCTTGCTCTCAGGGTTTCTGTACAGGTCGCCAGTCTATAAGAAGATGGTCTGTGCATATTATATGCATCAATATATACAAATAGACAGCAAATGCTTTCAGTTTGGAGTCTCTAGTCCAGCTTGTGGGAGGCAACCAGACCTCCCAGCGGGGATCACACACACAGAGTGAACATGTGCAGTCAGGCCTCTGTGAACGGACAATGTGGGTCGTAAACTGACCAACACTGAGCCATCGTAGAATTACTGTACAGTTCATAAGGTGAGTGGGTGAAGGTTGTAAAGAAAAATAAATCTGTATACAAACATATCTACAGCCTCCACATTTTATTGGTTAGTTTTGTGGATGCATTTGTTTGCACAAGGAATATTTATGAGCTTTGAGCACACAAACCTTTAATCATTTAAGATGAATGGGATATTTAGGTTAAAGAGAGAAAAAAAAGGCAAACTCCCATGAAATATTTCATAGCTGAGATGCCTGAGTGAAGAATGCAGGGAGGGATTTTATCATTTCTCACAAATCTGAGATTCTTCAGGCTCCTTTTCACATTGCAGACACGGTGTGTAAAACAGATATGAAATATTACAACGCTAATCATTTACTCTTTAGCTTTTCTTTTATTCTTGTTCCTACAACCCACTCAACTGGTTCATATTATGAAGTGATTAAAACATTAAATTGACAGCTTCCTCAGTGCAATAACAGTCTTTGTGCTTTTATAATGATGCCGAGAGAGATCATGGTTTAAATGATCTATTCTGGTGACATCCTGATTTCACAAACTGATCATTTTGGTGTGTTCAGATAAGAATTTAATTAGTCTTATCTTATGAAAACATTGATATTAAGATAACAAGACTAATTTTCCCCATTATCTCACAATACTGCAGAAAAACTGAAAAAAAAAAAGTTAGTCTGGTTCCTTTTACGCTTCTTACTCTCAGTCCTCAGAGACATTCCCTTATCTTGTGATTACAGTAAAGAACTGATAGAATTCACTTTTTTTTCCCAAACTGAACAGCTGATATACCCCAGTTTTCATGACAAAACAAATAATAATCGTTATTGTTACCTGGTATTTTATCCTGAAAACTAAATAGCAATAGAAGTAGCCACCCCCAATGGTAAACACAAGAAACTGGAGAAATACCAAGGACTTAAAGAAGAATCAGAGATGGCCTAGTGGGTGAAAGGAACAGTACTTTCCAGTTTTATCAGAACACTGGAACTCTCTATATCTCTCTCTCTCTATAAATATATATATATATATATATATATATATATATATATATATATATATATATATATATATATATATATATATATATATATATATATATGCACACTGTATACTGTATTGCAATTGTACTGAGATGGCGGTAGCAGGGTGGAACCACAGGGGTGGTCATCTAAAAAATCTGATGTGATACCCCTGGTGCCACCTTACACAAAAATGTCTTTCTATACACACATAAATCACTATTGTCTCTGCATAAGTTTAAGTGAATTTAAAGTTATTTCTTGATTAGTTATCTTTTAAAATATTGGCATTTGGTGACTTGTTAATGAAAGAGTTTAGTCCCTGTGAATTACAGTTCTAATGTTGTGTAAGGCCATTAACCAGATGTTAGCTTGAAGCTAACCTAATCTAGTTACATGGCGGCGCTAGATTGGTTTCAGATAATGTGAGGAAATCATCGGATATTTAGTTTTAAGTGAAAGTATTACAGGAATACAGGGTCACTAAATTAAACAAGAGTTTCACAATGGAGCTAAAGATACATTTTAAAGATGAGGCAAATGTCTTTGCTGACTAAGCTAGAGCTACACGATCCAGTTTGATTTTCAGATAGCTAGCAAGGATGCTAGTTGGCTTTGAATTAGGCAATGGCATAAAAATATGGCCAAATATAGTCTGTAACCCCTTAGTTTGTATAGGAAGATATAAAAATGAGGAAAAATTAGGATATTGATGACTTTTGAGTAAAGAGGAATGACACAGATCAGGCCTAGATAGACTCCAACACCATTGTGAAGCTAGCCACATTAGTCATTGTAGTCAGACACAAGTATCCAGCCTGTCAGCACCACCAGACAGTAATTCAAAGCTGCTAGCTTGTCTTTCTGTATATAAGCATATCCACTTAACCCACAGTAATAATGTAAAGATATTTTATTTGTCATGTCTCTAGTGTGGCCGCTGTTATCACAGCAGTGTAAGTGAGTGCGTGAGTTAGAGAAACATTCCTGTCTTAGTACATGGCCCTGCTGATCAAGTCTCACCCACCTCTAGTAGCTTGACTAAACTCAGCTGCATCTTCAGAGTGTTTCTGCTACAAACATAATAAATGTGAGATAAAGTGGAGAAATTATGTGAAATAAAGGTAGGTAAATTTGAAAACAATTTAATATCAATAAATGATAAATAAGACAAGGATTAGGTCTCGCTCGTCTTCTCCCTCTTTCTGATGTGACTTGGGACATCTACTTCCTTTACACCAGGACAAAGCATCAGTGTTTGAGCTCTGGAGCTCATCCCAGAACCTCGGAGCGAGTTCAGCCCAGAAACATGAATGCACTTCAATCTGTTGCCCCCATGTGGTGATTATCAGACAAGCACTTTCAATTTTCCATCCCTCTCTTCACATGAATCAAACACACGCGTATAAGCAGCTCACAACTTGATGTTCTGAGCAGACATCTATCTTCCAGACCTCAAGCACTTAGACTTGTTGATTTAGGCTTTTTGCCAGTGTGTGTGTGTGTGTTTGTGTATCTGGTGGCTATACGTCTTGAAGAGGAATGGCTGCACCATCAGATCACATTTGCACACACACGCTCAGTTCTTGCTTGTGTTTCTGCTTGTGCATGTGTCTGTAGGTGTGAGTGTGTGTTTCATCCTGTTGCTCTTATGCAACTAAAGTAACCTGAGCTCTTTAACCAAGAGATGAGCGGTGAGATCCTGCAGAAAAGCAGATGTCTCATACATCTATGGGGACGTTTCACACTGCACCAATTAAATGCAGCTTAAACAAGGGTTTATACCTTGTTTTGATGTCATTTTCGTCAAGTTCCCAAAATTCTAACACTGGACCAATAGGTTCAACCCAGCTATTACTGCATTTAAGGCCTTTTCATATAAAAACAAAGGACTTCACTTTAATCTAAATTACAGTACACCCCATCATTTAGGAATTAAAAGAAATTTAGGTTGTGTTTCTGTGATGTAAGATGATTTCAGCAAAGCAGATCAGAGGTCCTCTGCGCTAACAAGATCATCTCATTGGATTTCATTCACAGGGTCAGTCTTTAAGCACATGCAAGCCCATGAGACACAAGGTGAGAGAATCACTCGGCCTGCACAGGGATGAGTCTCTGTTTTAAGCACAGTACTTAACACATGACCACACAGCAGGAACAGAAGGTGGTGTCTGGGTGCTGTCTGAGGTTTTATTAGAAGCTTCTGTGTTTCTGCGCCAACAGGTCCAAGAATATCCTGTTTGTTAATATGCTTGCTTGGATCTCCATCTGTGTCCCTCTCTGGGAGCATGTGCATGTGTGCACTAGTTGTGTAGTATTTTTACCTCTTTACATGTGCGAAGAATATGTGTGGTGTTGGAGAGAAAGGCTGACAAGCTGAAAAGTTTAAATTTTCAGTGTACGACCATGAGCCAGTTTTTACATTTTGTTTCATTCATGCAATAAACAATTTCATTTATTTAGCTTCAGCAATCAGTCATGAAAAGACCCAGATGTTCTTCAAAATGGAAGAAAACAAGATCAACCATTCTCTGCAGATTACCTCTTTTCATCAACTGTAAATGTCGCAATCAATGGGGAGAACATGCAAATACCTTCATGCTGTGATACAAGAACAACTGTAAAGCTTTCTATAAGATCATTTGAGAATATTTTACAAAAGCAAAGATTTTATGTACAGAAGAATAGTGTCTTTAAATCTTTTTCAAAGATACATTAACTCATGTTTCCCAGATGTAATTGTTTTGGCTCCATTTCTGTAGTTACTGTTGCCGTCAGCGCAGTGTTGTTGCAGTATGCATAAAAGTAAATAAATCCACATCTAAATTCACACTTCTTAGTTTTACCTTTACTTCAAGCGGGTTGATAAAAATGTCTACAAGCTTATCTTAATGTTAACAACTGGCTCAGACGTGGAAAAAAGTTTATTAAAGAAATATTTTCTTCTCTGATTCTTCCTATACCACCTCTGGTTGCAAAAGCTTACTGGTTTCTAAGCATGACATACTTAGATTGAACTAAAATTAACCATTTATTTGTTGGGTTTCTTTTCTATTGCAGAAAGTTTAATAAACCATTTAGAAAAGTTTTAGTGACATGACTTCAATCGGTTCATTGCTATGAGACTTGGGGCTAATGTGAAAATGTCTATTTTTCTTTTTATCTTAACACAACCTGGTCACAAGGATCAAGAGACTATTTGTATTTTAAAATCCTCCCAAGTGGCTTTTATTCTTAAAGCCCAAGGTCATCCAGTTAACCTTAAAGTTGTGGAAAGGACCGCACATTTAGATGCTTTCAATTTTAGGAAAAAATAGCCAAGAGCTTAATGGGTTAATTGCATGACCAGTCAGGATCACGTCTGATTTAGCCATTCAGGCTAACATTCAACGACAATCCTTGGCAGACTGGTGTCACAAAACAAATCCCAAGCAAATAAAGCACAGAAGCTTGTTTGCCAATAAATTTCAAACTACTGAGTGAAGCCCATTTACAGGCAAGACATGTAAACAATACATGAGATTATATCATTAAACCAACTAACTTTAAAGTCCATTTATGGTTGTGTTGCAACATGTCATGTTAGCATAACTAGCACGCGATATTAATCTATGTTAATAGGAATAGGAATTGAGTGAAGTGGAAATGGGAGCACATGAATGAATAAGCTTAACATGCTCAGGCCTGTTAAACTGCCAACAGATTCATGAGTTCTTAACCAAACAGGCAAGTCTGAATGAATTCCACTTGGTGTTGGAATATTGTTTACATTACTTTCAAACACTAACAAAAGTACTAAAATTGGGATTGTAAAAGATGTCCGATGAACCTGCAACATAATTCAAGAGAAACGAGAAAAAAAGTTCTCGTTTTCAAGGTCAGTTAACAATTGTCATTTCATTCTTGCACACAGGATTGAGGACTCTTCTGGCTGTGTCCTCAACTTCTTTTATATAGAGTCTATAGCTACATTTCCATTACAGTTTTTTACTAAATAAAAGCTTTGACAAACAAACATTGCAATTTGCAGGTGTTTCCATTGAACGGAGTTTGGCTTTGTATGTGTCTTTTCCATATATCAACATATCACAAATGCAAGGCAACACTTTAATTTTGTAAATTGTTTTCAAATGTACAGTGCAGAACTAATTTGGATTCAATGGAAAACTTGCCATTTTCCATATAAATGGAGGACCACCACTACTTCCAGCCTCACGAGAGGGACGAAAAATAGCCAAAAAGAGAAAAAGAAATAATAACCAGGAGAAAATGTGAGTCTACATGGCTGTAGCGTTTACCAGGTGGATACAGTTAATGAGGGACTTCAGAACTGAGGTGGAGGTTGCAGCTTTCTGCTGGACAGGTAAGTTGATTCAATATAACAATGGAATTTATTTTGGTGTTTTGTTAGAAATTCAGCAGGTAGTCCAGCAGCTACTTTATCCTCCTGTCTACGTTGAGTCATTTACTGTTACGTGCTGTATAAAATGATAGCAGAGATGCTAATTTGTGAGTTAGCTTGCAATGGAAAAGCTCCATTGCAACAGTTTGCGCTTGCTGTTACTCTTCACAGAAGTCATACCAGCAGTCCACCATGCGTTTTTTTCAGATTTATGTTTTGAGAGTTTTCACTTGTGTTTCATCATTTATGTATTTTAAAAAAAATTGCATTAGCAATTAGCAGTAGCTTAGTACCAGATACATGGAGGGACGAAACAGAATTAAATATTGTTCTGAACCACGTCCCCTTATAGGACAGTCAAACTTGTGCAAAATGTTAAAATAGTCACATTTTTTGGTGGCTTAGGTAGTAGTAATAATGTGCTTAAACAGCAAGGGGCCAGAGCACTACTCGGATGTTTGCATTTGATTAGCGCACCACTCAGCGTGTAAATAAAAGATGAATAGACGTCACCCGTAGGTTTCTATAGAGCTGAATTGAAGGTCAATGGGCGGTTCAGACATCACCATCTTGGCAGGATCACATGTGCCGCTTCTCCAGGAAAAAAAAAAAAATGGGCCAAGAAGTGGAGCTGAGAGGGAAGGTGTAAGCGTGGAGGTAAATTATTGACGTCTGTCAAACTCCAACATTCCTGTAGCTCTGCGCTAACCAACCTGACCCAAAGCTAACAGGAGATAACCAGCTAATGGAGATAGTGTGAATTTGCTTTAGCCCACATATTAACCGGCTAAAATCCATGGTTGTGCTACATTCCTCCTCCTTGCAGCCAGATATCAGATAACCATCAATCAAAAGGACATGCTCCTAATTATATAGAATTTCGAGAATAAATTACTTAAAAACAGAGGAGTTATAATAAATTCACTGCCCTCACAGTTGTCATGAAGGTAAACCTATTAAACCTAAAATGGATTTTTGTACCAGCCTGTAAACATGTTTATATCTGCTGTGAAGTTGGTCTTTCTAACATGGGAGTCTATGGGGGTTTGCTCTGTTTTGGAGCCCCTAGTGGATGAAGGGTGAACTGTAATTTTTGGCACTTCTGCGAAGACTTCACTTTTAGCCGCTGAAGGTTGGCATCACTACATGAGAGTAATTCTCACCCACTGGGGTGAGAAGGCTTTAAAATGCAGGACGGCATTAATTTATAAAAGATAATGAGCATAGTCCTGTATAGCTCTAAGAACATTTATATCTATGCCGCCTCGGTGAGGGAGAAAACATATGAAAAGATTGGCAAATATAAAGGAATTGCATGTCTGTTTGCAAGGAAAATTAGATAAATGGTGCAGCAAAATCTTTTTAGCATGGTCACTGGGATTTGATGTGTATAGAAAAGCTTTTGCCATTTAAAACACAATATTCTGTTATTTCTACATGCTGTATGAAGCATAAAAGTAAACACAACTGTCACTATGAGCGTAACACCCTCATACAAGTAATATTTTGCTGCTAACAAAATAGTAGGAAAACGCTGATCGAAGCCAACATCTCCCTTCTGGTCCAATGGAAAGGATATGAAAGCATCAAAGTAAATATCCACAGATTCTCAACAGGAGCACAGTGACCAAGCAAAATGACAAAATGTCTCTTTCTGTCTCCAGACCTGTCTGGAATCATTTAAATGTGTGTTTACAGAAAGTACTGCCAGTAACAGAGGTAAAAACACAGCAGCCTCAAAGAAATAAATATTTTTGGCTGCTTACTGATGAAGTGGCACCAATGTCAACTGTGTCTGAACCAATGGAAATATATCAGTGTATGAAGACAAAGAAAGAAAGCAGGCACAGAGAGCCAATTGAAGAATTGGTGTGCACCCATTCTTGAACATTTCTTGTCATCAGATTAAGAATAATTAATGATAATTGTAATGTGAAAATACTTGTGAATAATTATGAAACCAAGCACATTTTTTTGCTTAGCTTTCCTCAACTCAGCCGAGCACTTTCAGCATTTTAAAGCCTATTGTCTCAATTTTACAGCCCAGAGTTTTATTGATTTGATTTAACATCACGGTGTCTATTAAATCTGTGTCCAACAGCAGTAAAGTGAGATTTTATGAAAAAACAAGAATATTTTCTCATAAAACGAAAGTTATCAACAGGCCTCTGAGTATTAGTACAGTAAATTGACAGCCAACCATTCTCAATAAAAGGCATTTTATCGACATTATAGACAGGCTTTTCTCTTAGAAAATGTAAATAACATTAGTTGTTCCATTTATGATTATCCTGCATTTCTACTGTGAAAACTCTCCCTTCTGACATGAACTGTTGTATAAAAAGAAAAGTTTAGATCTTTCAAAAGAAACCTCAGACCCGACTAGGAAAAGAGTCCTTTATTAAATAATTACCTAATCAATACAACTAAGTAGGTCGTCTCATTTAAAAAGTAAAGCAAAAACTATAAAACAATGGTGTTTTCTTTTACAGTTTTTTCTAACAAGGGCTTTAATGTTGCGTAATGTTCATCACTCATTCATTATCTGAATCGTTTAGTCCAATTTAGGGTTGCAGGGAGCTGAAGCCTATCCCAGCAGGCTTTGGGCACGAGGCGGGGTATAACCTAGACAGCTCGCCAGTCCATCATAGGGCTTGCATAATGTTTAATGTTGTATAAATGCAGAATTAGGATCAACAACATGGCAGAGTGAGTGGAGATTAACTCTGAAGTGCATCCATCCACTTTCATTATTCATTTTTGGGGTGCCACTGGAAGGGCCAGTCTGATCTTAGGGGTTGGACCATGACCCCAATAGGCCAACCTTCTGGTCCAGCCCGTGCAGATTAAGCCGATTATTCAGAAAGAAACTTCTCAATTTTTCCCATGAACAATTTACAGCCAGCGTGTTGTGCAGTCCACTGTCAGGAAATATTTCACTTTGGTTATAAAAATTATGCAAATGTACAGCCAGGTCAAATATATGATAATATAACGATAAATTATATCATTTATGATATCATAAACTCACAAATATTCTTCAGTCTGTGTAAATTACCATGAATTGCCAAGACTGGCATTATAGTCACTATGGGAGAGTTTAATTAGTTATCCTGTTTCTGTCAAGTTTGAGGTGTTTACTAAAAGGTCATTCATTTTCTAAACCTGCTTAATCCAATTAAGAGTTTATAGGGGGGATTGGGTCTTTCCACTGGCTACAGTTGTTTGATGCAGGGCAGGATACACCCTGGACATGACCCCATTACACCCCACTTCATGGTAAGACAGACTATTTGTAATATTAACAATAAACAATACAACAAACTGGCAGGAAGGAAAGGAAAACATGGAGCACTATTACACAGGGGCTAATTACAAAATGAGAAGCAGGGAACCAGAATGAAAGGAGCAGGAAGTAAACTGAAGAGAATGTATTAAGAGTTAAACTCTTCAAAATAAAATATAAAAAAAAGGATAGGAAGTTAAAAGACAACAAAGAGCAGAAATTAAGAGCAGACTACATAAGAAAAAATAAGAACAAAACATAAACCCAAAGCTCAAGGTTATGTAGAAAAAAAATCAGGCTACAAAGAACTGCTTTACTTTTTATTTAGAAAGATTTCACCAAAATTCAAAGTATCTATTCAGACATTTCCAGTCATTTTAGTCAGTTAGGAACCTTCCTACGACGTCCTTCAACCTGAGGATCCTGAAGTATTGGCCTCATGAATTACAGAACCTGACCACTAATTGTTTAACACCTTCATTGAGTGTTTATGTATTTATAGTTCAGCACGTCTTCATAATGCCTGTGTTGGCCCTGCGATGGGTTGGTGACTTGTATTTGGTCTACCTCGCCTCTCGCCTGGTAGCTGGAACAGGCTCTCGCCCTCCAGAGACTCCGCATAAGAAGTCTCTGCATAGAAATGGATTTACTTAGGGATTAACCAATCCACTCTTTGGGAGTTCCAATCCGATACAGATATCTGAAATTTGAATATCTGCCGATATCGATATTTGCCAATACCAAATCTGTTTATGTGAACATTATTGTGACTATGGTTATTATTGCTGTTATAACTGTATAAGATTTCATTAGGTTGAAATAAATTACCCTTTCTTCCTGAAGTTACCTCACCAATACAAATATAATAACATTTGCACTAGCTTGACTAGTGTGGTATCAGTTGTGGTATCGGTACACTTTTATTAATACTAAGTACGAATACACATGCTTGGTATTGAGCCGGTATCGGGGCATCCTGAGATTTAATGATGGAAGCTCTCCTAACAAGTGAAGAGTCATGAGATGTGACCTTTAGACCAGTCAGAGTCAGTTGTGTTTTTCACTTTTTTCTGTTTTATTTGGTTTTACTTACACTTTAGTTAGGTTTGGCCAAAACAATTTCATCTAGATTTAGGAATTAAAAACATTCAGGCAGGATTGTAAAATAGTTTAAAATTCACTGTTTCAAAGCATCTATCTGGACCAGTAAGGAAGGATGAAGATGTAGTTCCACCATGTCTACACTGGTGCCACTAAAAGGATTCCCTCTGTATTGATTTTGATGGTAGAGAGGGGCTCCAATTAACAACAGTACGTGATGCAAGTGAAAACAAGTTGTGTTTGGAAGGCTCAGATTCCAAAAGATGTCACTGCATGTGAAACAGTCTGCATGTGTTACGTGATCCATGAGTTCCTCAACAAGTGACCCAACAAGACTAATGACTTGCTCACATGGCCTTTGGGTCATCTGCTCTGACTCTGCAGTTAAAATCCCTCCAACCATGTCTTCTCATTACAAGTCCACACAGCTGTTTGTTTTTGACAGTGTTTTATCACAATTCACTCAACTTTTTCTTCCATAAACAAGTCAGTGGACGATCAAACCAGACAATGATGATGTTAAAAGATGCTTTACATATTTACTAGTTAAGGTATACCTCTGTAAAAGCAACAATGTTCAAAAGAAAAGTGTCTTATAACAAAAGGGAAAAAATGCACAGAGACCAAAGTAAATACAAAAATCAAATGAAAGTGCCAAGTTTAAGGTCTCTGACATACTAAACTAAACTAAAGGAGGAATCTTGTTTACCTTCTCTCTGTGGAGGTTGTGAGACATTTCTTTCCATCCTTCTAATTTAAAACCTCAAAGGGTTTGTTTGAAAATTGTCCACATGTCAAGCATTGTGTGTTTTGTGTGCATGTACAATGAATATGCTTGATATCTCTTCTAATTGATTAAGATTTATTGAAGGTTTTTTGTGACATTCTTGTTGCTACAGGTTTACCAAGATCTTGGTGTATTGGGAAAATACTTTATTCCAGCGTATGTGGAAGCAGCATTCATAAAACAAGGAATAACTGCATGGCATCTGCAGAAACAGAATTAAACTTCAGAAAACTGAAGGATGTTGTCTGGTTAAAGCTGGTGTAGACTTAATGTTTGAACAGGCTAAATGTTGTTAAGCTAAAATCTAAAGACAAAGATTACCTGGCTAAAATATCTGCTTTCCAACAAGAAAAATGGGAAAATTTAGAAGGGTTTACACTGTAGAATGAAGAAAGTATGAACGTTTTCCACATGGTGAGAAGTGTGTCTAAGATGGTGTCTGAGAATGGTATGCGAGAAGAGAACCAGATCACACTGCGACCAATCAAATCCAGGTGCCAGCTCCAAGTATGCACTAATATTGTGATGGACGTTCATGAACAAATTGGGTAAACATTTGGTTATTCACTCCTCAATTCCTCTTCACCTGCACCTGGATCTACCATGCAGGCTTTTTGAAGGATATAAAATAAATATGAGGGTGCAACAATGGAAAGTAGAAGTTATGACAGACATATGGGATTAGTTTGGATCTACTTTAATCAGTCATTGTATTTTTCTTTCTGGTCAAAAACAGAAGAGAAGACATGTTTGCGTGAACTCTTACGTAAGTCTGTTCTGGCTGTTTTTATTGCCATTTTGTCAGACTTTCCAAAGCCTAATTTGCAGCTCAAGCAAATTTATTCTGAACTGGCATGCGCCTGGGTTAAATGGCTGCCAAAGATTGTTTTCACATTTTTCCGCACAACCTCTCCTACTCATTAGATTTTTCCATGCACAGCCTTACTAAAGTGAAACGCAGGTTTAGTTTTCAAACAAGCAAAATAATCAGGAAGTTTGCTTGTAAAGATCACAAATAGACATTAGGAAACACAGTTGTAAAATATTCTTTTTCTTTGTCACACCTGCTCTTGGTTAATGTACAGTTTTTGGGCGATGCTCCTCTGAGACACTCGTGCTGATGAATGTACTGACTCCTGTTTAAGTCTTCCATCCCACCACTTCCTATCCTTCCCTCCCCTTTCCCCTTCTGTCTCTCCATCAACTCGTCTCTCCTCCCCCTCTTTCTTTCTTTCTCTGTTTTTCTCCAGAGACTTCCAGTTTTTGAACACCACACTGTTCTTACCTCTTGGCCCTCCACCCCATGCACACGAAGAAAGAGAAGCACAGGTAGGCTTGCATGCATTTGACTATTCCTCTTTATTTCGGTCTCCTGATGGGCTTTGGGCCATGGGTACTGCATGGTTCTGCAAGAGAAAAGGATAAAATACTTGTGCACTAAAGAAAAATAAGTACAAAAAACTGCGGTCATTTGCATTTTGGTGGTTTACCAGTCACAACCTAACACGTTTATAAAGCTCACCAGTATCCTTTTATGCCTTTGGAAAATGATCAGCTTCTCTTGGATCCAGTGTCTCTCTGCATTTTTCATGGATCTGGAATTTATCAGACTGTACTTTGCACGACCGGTGCATTTACAAAAGATTAAACTCAACTTGCTATTGGAAAGGGGAAAGGATGCATGGATATACTGGAACTTCTTTTATGTATTATAGGTTTAGTCTATAAAACAGTCTGCTTAATGCTGCAGATGTAGTGATATGGCTCAGGATGATGAATTGGACTCATTTGTCCCCACTTGGTTTTAAATGAGCCTTTAACTGTTTGATGCACCCAAGATTGGGTGTGGCCATTGTTTGTTAGTGGGCAGGTTTAGCAACTTTTTACCTTTGTTTTAATTAGTCCATTTAAATCAAGAAATATTTAAATATGACTCCAATAAAAAGCTAAAATTGTCAAAATGCCAGTGTTGTCATTCAACCTCTATTTAATCATTTTTAATAATGTGATGGTTATGTTAAAGGTTTGTATTTTAAATATTGATCTGTTTTTATCCACCACCCCCCCTTCACCCCTTTCCTTTCCTCCCTTCCACAGAAGCCATGTTTCCTCTCCGTGTACCCCTCATGGCTGCACTGATCAGCCTGACCCTAAGCCAGTATGATGACTATGACTACCGGCCATATTCCATGCTGGGGCCATCAGGCCCAAACTGTAATCAAGAGTGCGAGTGCCCAATCCATTTCCCTAGTGCGATGTACTGCGATAGCCGCAAGCTTAAAGTTGTCCCTGTAGTCCCAACAGGGATAAAGTACCTGTACCTGCAGAACAACCTGATTGAAGAGGTCAAGGCAGGAGTGTTTGATAATGTTACCGATACTCTGCGTTGGCTGATACTTGACAACAACCAAATCACCAATGCTAGGATAGAGAAGGGCACTATTGACAAACTCACAGGACTGGAGAAGCTATTCTTCAGTCATAACAACCTTACAGAGCCAGTCATCCCACCCTCAAAAGCCCTTGAGGAGCTGAAGATTATGCACAACAAGTTGACCAAGTTTCCTTCAGGTCTTTTGACAGACAAGGAGAATTTGACCTCCATCAATGTTCAGCACAACGAATTAACCTCTGAAGCCATTGGAGGGGCTTTCAAAGGGCCAAAGAAGCTGCTTTCTTTGGACGTTAGCCATAACAAGCTGAAGAAGCTGCCAGCTGGAGTCCCTAGTTCACTGGAAATCCTCTATGCTGACTACAACGACATTGAGGGTGTCGGAGCAGGATACTTGAACAAGCTGCCCACACTGAAGTACCTGAGGATCTCCCACAACAAGCTGGTGGACTCTGGGATTCCCGCTGGAGTGTTCAACGTAACATCACTGGTTGAGCTGGACCTCTCTTTCAACAAACTACAGTCCATCCCTGAAATTAACGACCAGCTGGAGCAACTCTACCTTCAGGCCAATGAGATCAGCAGTGAGTGGCGAAGTTTTCTCCTTAGCATTGTAGCATTGCATTTGAGTTGAATGTGTTTGTAAAGGTTACCTGTCAAGCTTAATGTATCTGTGAAAGTTATTTATTGAATTTGGGTTGGAGAACATGTAGGCATGTATAGGACTCAACAAGCTGCTCAAGAGAACCTGCACACCAGCAAATTTTTGAGGCAATATGAAGTACAAAATCAACCAATCACAAGCATGGGGGCCTTTTAGGTCAGCTGGTCTTAAAGGGCCCAGAGCTAAATCAACTTGTTTTCTTGAAGAAAGTTGGATGGAAAAGTTCCATTTATCTTTGTTTAATTCTACAGTTTCAGTCAACTGATGATAAATGTGTGTGGTTTTGCACCACACTATACAGACCATATACTCTTTAGAGATATAGAGTTTAATGTGGCAGTATTGTGAGAAGGGGAATATGGATCAATTAAGCCAATTAGATTTTTAACAACTTTTTAAAGTGTAAAAACTTATTTGCCAAATAAAAAGTGAACCACACCTCATTACATTGTAAGGTATGGCTCTTTTATAGGGAGTGATGCTATCCTTCACTGGTGTTTGGTACTACCTTAGCCAAAGGTCCATACATACCATACATTGGTCAGTGTTGATTGGTCATTCATGACCTGTGGGTGTAAACAACTCCCTACAGCAGGGGTGCCCAAGTCCAAGTACTCAAGATCTACATCCTTCAACTTTTAGATGCATCTCTTCTCTAACACACCTAAATAAAATGGCGGAATACCTTCCCCCCTGGTAGCGAAGCATTCATTTGAGTTAGGTGTGTTAGAGAAAGGCTGCATCTTAAAGTTGAAGGATAATGGATCTTGAGGACCAGACTTGGGTACCTCTGCCCTGCGTTTACATAACAACACACTTCCTTGTTCCATAAAGTTGTTTAAATGTCCGGCAAAGAGTTTACGACGTATGTTATTAATATAAGTGCACAGATCACACAATTTGAGCACGATCAATGGTTTAAATTTCAAGATCTGAGGGAGCTGAACCCTGCAGTGCCCAGTCGATATCATCACTAGCAGCAGATATTCAAGCACTTCTGCAATAAAAGCCAGTTGCAAACTCTTCATTGCAATAGTCACTCTGTTCTTCTCACGTCTAAAGCCTCTTTAAAGTCCAACTTCCACCAGGTGCGTGTGCTATGGCCTCTGGACATAATCATGCCTGTTTTAGCCAATGGTGTGGTTTACAACAGGTTTGTCAGGTGCGTAGAAGTGTCTCATCATGGCCCTCCATGAAATACACGCGCCAGGTCTCTTTTTTATGAACCACACTTTCAGGACAAATGGAGCCCAACATTGAGCCAGACAGGAAAACATCCAGTAAATTTAAAAATAAAATCTTCCTGTAGGTTTACGATGGCTAAACTCGGTAAACATTACATCAGAAGTGCCCATCTCCGGTCCTTGATGGCCACAATCCCGCAGGTTTCCCATGTGTCCCTGTTCCAACACACCTGACTCAAACTAATTATTCATTTTGCAAAACTTCATTGGCTGTTGAATCCATTTAATTAAAGCCAGGTGTGTTGGAGCAGGGATACATTGAAAACCTGCAGGACCAACTTTGGATAGCCCTGCTTTACATCATTACACCAGGTTAAAAATAAAGTTTGTCAGGGGGTCTCCGCATTTTGTTTTGTTTTGTTTTTTTTGTTTTTTTTATCATGGATGGCAAGAAAGTTCTCATGAAAGTGGAGAATCACAAGCGCTTATAGGACACCAGACATCTTTTTAAGAGACATCTTAGAGACACACAGTGTAAATTGGCACACCACGGAGGTCGCACACTTGGTGGAAATTTGGCATTATGCTTCCTTTATGCATGTAAATGGGTACATCTGTGTTAAACATTGCCAAATGTCACTGCCCACATACTCCCATGCTTCCTTTGCATTGGCATGGTTGTTGGGTAATAAAATACATTGCAGCACATACATTTATGGACACAGTAACAGTTTCTGAAAAAGAATGAAAAACACTTCTGTTGTGCTAAATTCTGAAGGATTATACAACTCAAAGTAACATTTTCAGTTGTCTACCTGCTCTTCTAACAAACTCTTCTTTTTGATGCTCTGCAGAGTTTGAGCTGACAAGTTTCTGCAAGTTCATTGGACCCCTCAACTACTCACGTCTGAAGCATCTGCGTCTGGACGGCAACAACCTCACACACCAAAGCATGCCCGTTGAATATCCCAACTGTCTGCGTCAAGCTTCTGACATCATGTTTGAATGAGGAAAGATCTGTAAATATGATTTTTACTGCAACAGCATTGCTCATCCCAAATCCTTCTGGTTATAAAACTTATCAGCTGTTTTTCTATTTGTAATATAGTATACAGAAAAAAAACAGCATTTCAAATATTTTTCTTAATATTTGGAAGTATGACTTATTGCTGTAATTATTCAAAACAAATGAAAAAATATACAAAAAGTAAGCGAAAAATGCTAAGAAAACAAAAAACAAAAAACAAAACAAACATGTTTAAATGAAAACACACACTTTAAACATTCCAAAATTACATTGGAGAGCACCAAAAGCAGACATAAAAGCTTGAGTCCTCTGATATTTTTTGTTTGTCTTGTATTATTATTCTGTTGGCACAATCATTAATCCTCTTATGTGCAAAGGACCTTTAGGGAAGGACTGCATACTCACACGGCAGTCTCATTTTCAACATCTTGAATGCATCATAGCAGGCTGAAGGAAAATAACAGTGTTGTGAACTCATTTCTGCCTACTTCAGTACCAGTAATGTCAATCATGACGTCCCAATGGCTGACTTAGATTTTAAATAAACAACCACCTTCCAATAAAAAGCATTTTTGTTATCAATGGAATGTACTTAAAGCACTAGTTGTGTTTGAAATTACATCATCTGTCCAGTTGTGCCTTGAAATAAGAGGTTTCAAGTCATGTCTCGCATTGTTTTTGCATTAATGACATGCCATCATAAATATAACCGATATCTTTGTTAACTTTCCATCATTTACAAGCACCAAATGTTGCCAGTTTCTGATAATAAACTACGGCTTCTGCAATTAAGGTGCTTTCATTATAACCCAGTAGTAACCCAGCCTTGAGTGATAAATGCTTCATGCTAACATTACACCAGCTTGGCTCCAGTGTCATGTTGATAAATCATATAACCATTGTTGTTGTTAGATTATGGGTCATTTTTCATTTGAGGCCTTTGACTTGGTAACTGTTTTTGGATTCACTGTGGAAAAAAAACACAGCTGAATAAACTATGTTTTGAACGTATTTGCATGATGTCCCTTTTATGATTCTTTCCTAAGGCTCATCAACACTTACTGAATTCTATAAGTATCAAAGAAACCTTTGTTTACACACTAATAACTTATCAAATCCTCTTTTTCATAATGGCTTATTAATGTTCATTAATCCTTTTACTGGATTGTTAAAGAGAATGGCGCAATAAAGCCCCTGGTTATAGTTTATTAAGCTTTAACATAGTATAACATTAAAAAAAAACTGTTCCTATAGGTCATATTGTATAAATTTGGTGCCAAAAGTTGTTGACTGAAAAACAGCAAGCTCAAAGTTTTGGTTGATTACTTCAGTGTTACATGTCAGCAAGAAAGAAGAAAAATCACATTTTCACCTCTTTCTTGAAGAGTAGGTCTACTTTTTGCAGAAAGTGATGAGATACTCATTCATTCATTCATTATCCTAACCGCTCAGTCCGATGAAGGGTCGTGGGGAAGCTGGAGCCTATCCCAGCAGTCTTTGGGCGAAAGGCAAGGTACACCCTGGACAGTTCGCCAGTCCATCGCAGGTGATAAGATATTGATATTCTAAATATACAAATTATTATGATTAATGTTAATTGATGAGTAGGATTTCCCCAACTGAATCATTACCAGCTAACTGCTAGCTTTGCATTATCAGAAAGAATTATTTTTTTGTCTTGAATAATATGCTGACAACATATTATAATGATTGATATGTTATTACCGTATAAAGGTTGATCTCTGGAGCCATCACCACCCAGCAATGTCCCAAGGCCAGAAGTGGAAATCCTGGTGCCATAAAGTAAAAGTCCTGCCATGTTTCTGGATCTACCTGTTTTCAGCCTCATCTGCCTTTCGGTGGAGCTGAGCTAATTAAATTCAGCTGGTTTAGTGACTGGTTGTAACAGGACTTTTACTTTATGGTACCTGGATTATACATCTCTGCATAAGACTGAGAAACTGCCCTGCACAACTTTTCCTTCCAGGTTGCCGTGTGGTGTTGCAGCTGAGTTTCACTTTACGCACTGTGTCACACACTAGCAAGCGAATATAAAACACAGCAGTGTGGCTGATTCAGGTATGCATGAGACATTGTCGAAAGTAATAAAGTAAAGGAAAGAGAGAAAGTGGCAAGCTTGAATGGCTAGAGTCAAGATAAGATTGACCTTAATTAGAAAGAGCTCCGCGAAGAGACGGGATGCAAGATGAATGATGTATTAACTGATGTTAGGGTTAAGTTCAGCAGTGCATTTTAAAATTAGAGCAGGGATGGCCAACTCGGGTCCTCCAGAGCTGCAGTCCGGCAAGTGTTGGAGTTTCCCTGCTGCAACACACCTGACTCAAATCAATGGGTTTTTCGCAGACCTGCAGTTTTATATCAAACTGCATATTAGGTCTGATGTGAGTCAGGGGTGTTGCAGCAGGGAAACTGCTAACACTTGCGAGACTGTGGCTCTCGAGAACCAGAGTTGCTCAACAGTTTCTTATTAGTCCAACCTCTGTTTAAAGACACTTAGATGATTATTTGTGGCATTTATAGTTTATGTGCAAACTGATTCCAAATGTCTTGCTTCATTCCTGCGAGGTGTCTGTAATCTGATCCAGTAGTAAAGTCAGTTAAACTTAAGTTTGACCAACTTGTGAAAATGAATGCCAGTGGCTGTCTGTCTGTCAGGAGGTTCTGTAAGCACACCACTTCCTTCTGCCGTCGAGTCATGGAGTCATTTAAAGGTCTACTTTAACTGTTACCACTGTAAACCTGATACCAGTGAGGGGGTAAGTGAATTAGCACTTGACTCACTGCATCCCCCATTACATCTGGCAACATGTTTACTTTAACAGTTTTTCTCACATTTGACATGTTTTTTTTCCAGCCATATGTACCGATTCCCAATCTAGGACAATTTCCTCCTCTTCCTCCGCTGTTGCCCTGGTTTAAATCCTAGGGGTAGAGCTCTTGCTGCTGGTGTCTAGACAATAAAGTCTTTCATAAAGCCGTAAGCCTGAAATCTTCTTGCTTGAGACGGTAAGTGAAAGTACAATCAGCTGTTGCAGTCTGGCGGCGTGACTGCAAAGATCCTCCTTCAGTCCAGACCATCTCCAGCTGCTCACTGTTGTGCCCATCCATCATCATCCTGATCTGTTTTCTGACTTCTCACTGCAGAGTTCCTGCTCACACTTTGTACTTTTCTCCAAGGCCAATTCATCTTTGACATTTCCTTCCTTCTTTTGCTTTGAGTTCTCTCCTATCTGCTTTAATTTCTCTTTTTCCCTCCCATTTCCAGATGAGAAGTCTGATGTCAGCCCCTAGGGACTTAGAAGCCACCATCTCAAAACCATGAATGTTTATGCAAAAAATCTCATTAAATCAGGAGAAAAAATGGTTCTATTAGTCAATTTTTTTAATTTGTAGGTTTTATTTTGCATAAAAATACACTAATAAAAGTCTTTGAGGAGCAAAAAAGTGAGCAGGATTCCCAGTTTGTCAATAAATGGCTCAAAATTTGAGCTCTTTACAAATGATGTTGCAAATATTGGAAACTATTTGCATATTTCGACATCGTACAATATCATTGAACTATTTATCAAATCTGAAGGAGTTTTAGCACATACAGGATACAAGCACAGGTTGAAGACCCATGCTCTTTCCAGCATTAAGAATTGTCATCCAGCCACTTCTTGAGTTGATGGACAAGTTAAATTAACCGATTAACTGGTTTGGGAGCACCTCCACCACACCTCTAATCACCCGCTGAGCCGTCTTATGTGCTTCACTCAGTACTGTTAGTCTTGTTCTCTAAACTGCTCTCTTCCTATTCCTGTCTTCATTCATCCTCCCTCATCCACGTTTTCCTCCCTCTCTCATCAATGCATCTATCTTTCTTCACTATATTCATCCTCACTTGTTCATTTTTTTCATTATTCCCACTCATCCATCCATTTATCCTTCCACCCATCTTCACCTTCCTCCCTTACACATCCATCCAACATCCTCTTATCTTGTATTCCATTCCAATCCATTCATCCCTTTCACCTCCCCTCCCTCTTTCATCTTCCCTTCATACTCCCACATTCATTCATCCATCCATCCATCCATTCATTCATCAACCATCCCCTACATGTCTTTTCTCCCACTCCTTCACACTTCCACCTCTCTCCCTCAATCTATACATTCATTATCTTCATATTTCATTCTGTCAGGAAGCAGTTTGGCAACGAAGACACAAGAAATCTTTTTACAAATATGTTTTTATTGACGTAAAAATTAGCAATGAATAAACGATGGTGCCACTTGCACAAATCATACCCAGCAGAGGAAAACAGACCTTAAACGATAACACACAAGAGTAAGTTGAATAGCGGTTTGGCCAAATTAAATGACACAAATGCAGGAAAACAAAATAGCTACCAACAATAACTACCAACAATCAGCAAAGAAAATTAAGCTGGCCTGAAATAAAAACATGAAATATGTTGGTTCCATATTTATGTGCTGAACTGAAAGTCCTGGTAAATGTAAAAATATAATTTTGCATCAGTTTCCATCTTAAACATTTCTGACTGGAAGTTGGAGATAGTTTGGTTTAGAACTTGAAAACAAACTTTTGCCTTCTTGTACGTCTTACTATCAGAAATATATCTATCTGCTATTTAATTAAGATTTTTATAGCTTTCTTACCATTTGATGAATTGTTGACTTCAAACTAATGAAAATGCCTGAGGCTGACAGATGATTTGTTGTTAATCAGGTCAACAAGGCTCAGCTTAAATATGTCCTTGCTTTACGGTAACATTTCTGACAGACATGATGGTGGGAAAAGATAGGCAAAAATGCCTTTGGTTGTAAAATAAAGAGGGAATGTTCCTCAAAAATCTTGAGTGGGACTGTCTTCTGAAAAAAAAATCCATCTGTAACCTCACCTGTGAGCCTACGAACACACCCCAAGGCCTCTGAGCTGACATGAGCCATAAAGTGCTCATGCACCCTTCCCCCAGAGTCATAGGTGAAGAGCATTACCTTCATAGTAGACCAAATGGGTAAGATGGGTGGGGTAGCAGTTTAACCCTCAGCAGCATACCAATGGCTTCAATTTCTATGACAAAAAAAAAAGAGCAAACAAAACACCATAGGTGGGAAAAAACTGCTGGGCTGGGAAAAAAGCATGTGACACAATCTCTAAAAGGACTTCCCAACTCGCACACAATCTTCCTCCCAACAACGCAGGCTTCATCCTCAATTCAACTGGCGTCCAAAGATGCAGGCTTGAAGGGAACAAACCAACGACAGCACACGTCAACTGGGAAAGCTGCAGCATCGAATCACTTGAAGAAAACAGGTAAAGATGTCTTATATTTGCTTTGTAATGATTATGCTCAGAGAAAAGAGGAGCTTGGATTTTCATCCAGTTGGATTTTATTTGAAATTTTTAAACTAAAAATGTCTCAATTTGGGGATAAAACCTGGAAGTCAAATACTTTCAAAGGAAAGTTGCAGTCTTTTAAAGTTCAGACTATAAACCTCTTTGAAATTCATTTTTACGTTTTTAATGTTTTTTTTTCCCCCTTGTTTTTCTTTAAAATACCAATAATAGCCTATACACATAGTTAGTCCCCCAGTTCTGGATACAGAAAGCCACGCTAACTCTGCTAAAAGTTTCAAAGTCATGAGGTGGATTAACTGTAAGTCGTTCACTGGAAACAATCCTGCAAACTCATGCACAGCAAATACAAGCTGTTGTGTAATTAAAATAGCTGGCTTAGGATCAAAGCCCCTGGCAGGAAATTAACACCATCATATTCCTTTGCACGTGTTTCTCCGTAGTCCGTCAGGCAGATTGCATGCGGCATTTCAATAAACGTCCACTGGCTTTTGCAGATACCTGTGAAACCATGACTCATCGTTTTCAACAGCAAATCTTACACACATCCTTTTCTACAGTTCATTTGTCATTTGCACAAAAAATAAATTGAGGGAGACAATGGAGCAGTCCTTCACATCATATAAACACATACAACACTATACAGCATGTCTCTGCAGTCAGAAAACTGCAGAAAACTAACTGATGCAGTAATTTTACTCAGTTTGATCTCACAAAAATGTAATATGGCTCAAACTTTAGCTGCATGATTCAACAACAGGCTCATCTGTACATCAACAGGTAGACTGTAAGTACTTTTAATCTAACACAAAACTGTCTCCATTCATGAAGGAAGGCATTTATCTTTGTACTGTTCCAGTGTATGGATGTTTAATTGATCACACGAGATTACTAACGTGTGTGGAGGAATTACCACCGTACACAAACGAACCTTGGGAAACACCAGAGGAGCTCTAATGGGCTTGCAGGCTGATCACGGATAAGTGCTCTCTTTGCCGTCATCACAAGACATTGGCACGGGTTCACGCTGGCATGTTGAAAGTCCACTAATCCCGACGCTAGCTAGCTTCTGCAAAAACGATTTGCGTAGCCAGCTTGGAGTAAAGTCTCCTCAGCTTAAGTCTGACCTCTCTCTCATAAAACCCTTATCTCTTATGTCTGCAGGAAATATCTTGTACTTAGACTGCGTCATCTTTGTACTTGATGCAGTAGAATTAGCGCTGAACATGTCTTTCCTACATAAACAATAACTGAAATGTCTGTCAAAAATGAATAGAAACATGGATTCAGCTTCAGTGACTTTTATCAAGTAACAAATTCCCATTAACTCCAGTCATTAAACCATGTTTATGTTCTTACTCTGTAGTATCCTGCAGATACTGATGCTTTATTGCATTTGGATGTATTCTTTGCACAGAAGTACATTTAGCTGCTAAATATATTCAAAATAAATTCAAGCTTTCAGAAAGCTTTATCCTTCCAAATTTACCCTTACTCCGTTTTGGCGGAAAGGGCCTCTTGCAGGACCTGTTTCTAACTCTAGTTAGAGCATTTGTGTATCATATTTACATGATACATTGTACATACTTATTGACTTGTGTTTGTATACTTCATGATCACTGTTGATTGCAAACCGACATTGACATTTACAAAGTAAATAATCCCAATCACGCTGCTGACAACACAGGCCCAGAATTAGCACAAAGGTGGGCAGAGGACATCAGATGTGTGGGTGGAGATCAAAGGGAGCAAGGGTTGTACATGTGGAAATCAGCAATCTAAGAACAGGTACACCTGCATTAAGTGGGCCAAGTCTCAAGTTCTAAAAAGGCTTAGCAACCTACACACCTCCTTAAGATTATGACCCCTGATGCTGGAAGCTGATTGGCCAGGAGAAGCTTTGGTGACATGCTAAGTAATTGGTTGGCGCACGCTGAATGAATGAGCCTGTAGTACAAATACTGGGGAGGTGAGACTTCCATCCTTGTCATCTGAGACCACGCTTGATAACTTGCTGAGGAAAAGTACTGCAGGAAGTACAAGAGAAACTTGTAGAGCTGAAGGTAAGGATGGCCCAAAAGAAAAGATAGTTTCTTTACTATTCTTAGTGAGGATGTTTGTTTTTAAAATGCCCATTTTTAATTAAATTCTCCAAGATGCTGATAGCGATGCGTTTTTAGTGGCAGGGGCTGGCAGGTAGTTTTTATCTTGCAGCTCTATTAAAAGTGTTATTACTCTATGTGATCACATCTCTTCCACTTAACCACATCTTGCACTCTGATGCGGGGTCATGAAGGTCCGTCTTCTGTAACCAAAGGCAAGACTCTAAAAAGAAGTGATCCGGCTTTGTCTTTGAAGTCCACCCACCGATGGAAAGAGCATGGCCCACTTGAAATGAGTTCCAGACAGATGTGGAGCGCATCAAGAATTTAAACAAGCACCAGATGGCAGCTGAGAGAAATCAAATGGAAGTTTAAGAGATGGATAGACAAATGGGGGAGAGTTCACTCAAGATTGTGCTTATTCTATTAGATTTTTTTTTTTTTACGATTTTTGTCAGTTTTATTGCATTGACGCCTTCTCCATTCCTTTACCTTTCCGACTTCTTATTCCTACAAATTGCATATATTATTTCTATGCATCATTGCATCAGCTGCATAAAAGCAGGTCAGGGAAGAAGTATGGCATGCCTTGCCACAGATCTTACAACTGACAGGCGAACTCCTCAAGACTAAACTCTAAGGACGGTCTAATGCAATTAAAGTTGACCTGTCTCTGCATCCTGATTCTTGAGCTACAGTACAACACTGACGTGTAAGGTAATGATTTGGGAAGACCTGGCAACCTCAGTCTGGCAGCTGACCTTTTATATGAGCGATAATGGCATTAGTGGCAGAGTAGGTTACTTGCATTAGAGGTGGCTAATTTAGGACACAGTTTGCATACAGTCACACTTGGCTGAATCATGTGCATTTGATGCTTGCTGGTGGAATATCAAACTCCATTATTCCTGTGTTTAAGTTATACAACATCACAAAATGGTCCTACCAAGGTTACTGGTTACAGTATGGGTGTAAATTCTCAAAATTCCCGGTGCTTTGTATTCGTTAACATGTTCATGAAACTATTTCTTAACCCTTTGTGATATTCTAACCCACTGCAATTGACTTACAATATTGTTTTTATTCTCTTACCAACAGAGATCGAGCAGTGAAATGGCCCTTCTCCAGAACCTTTTCTGCATCTTGTGCCTGGTAGGACTCATTGTCAGCCAGGACATGCCTTATGAAGAATTTATGGCCCAGATCAAAGCCTGCCCCAAGGAATGCCACTGCCCACCAAACTTCCCTCGTGCCGTCTACTGTGACAATAAAAGCCTAAAGAGCGTCCCCAAAATCCCTCCTTACACCTGGTACCTTTATCTGCAGAACAATCTGATCGAAACCCTGCCATCAGATGCCCTTCAGAATGCAACGCAGCTGCGCTGGCTCAACATAAACCGCAACAAAATCACAAATGAAGGAGTGGCAGAAGGCATCCTGGGTGCAATGACACATCTGGTACACCTTTACATGGATGATAATCTCCTGTCTTCTGTGCCATCCCCTCTACCAGCCAGCCTGGAGCAACTACGTTTCTCTCGCAATCGGATCTCTAAGATCCCTGCGGGTGTCTTTGCTGGTCTGGATAAGCTTAGCCTCCTGGATCTCCAGGGAAATAAGCTGATGGATGATGCGGTGACTGAAGTGAGCCTAAAGGGTCTCAACAACCTGGTACAGATCAATCTTGCCAAGAATCAGCTGAGTAGCATGCCACTTGGATTACCACCCACCACTACCCAGCTTTTCCTAGATGGCAATAACATCGATAAGATCCCAACTGGCTACTTTAAAGGGTTGCCAAAAGTGGCATTTCTAAGGCTCAACTACAACAAGCTTGGCAGCAGCGGCATTCCAAACGATGTGTTTAATGTCTCCAGTATTTTGGACTTGCAGTTGTCCCACAATCAGCTGACTGAGGTTCCCATCATCCCTTCAGGCCTTGAACACCTTCACCTCGACCACAACAAGATCAAAGGTAAGATCAAGTGTTGCTTTCTATAGATACATGCAGGAAATCTCTTTAAAAATTATCGATGCAAGTAGTTGTTGATTAGAAAATAATCTTATTCTGTTCACATTTGCTAATTTGCAGATGTGAGTGCATCCAACATCTGCCCAGTCCCTGTCGATGCTGTGGACGACTCGCTCAACGAAAGCACACCTCGACTGCGGTACCTGAGGTTGGATGGCAATGAGATTGCTCCTCCGATTCCCAGGGATATCATGTCATGCTTCCGTCTTCTCAGGTCTATCGTCATCTGAACACAAAATCGTGTTGTAAGCTAGGTGTAAATTCCCACATTTCATTAACCCACTTGGATGCTGATTATACCCGTTAAACTAAACTCACATTTTTATGGAATATCCGACGCTAGTGGACATCATCTTGTATCTTGGAAACATCTTGGATTTGTGCTAGTGGATGGAATTGTGACAATCTGCTGACTGCTAGTTGTGCCTTATACTGGTAGAAATATTTGCATGTAGAGTTTTTACCCAAATTTGCATGAATCCATTTATGAACAAACAAAAAAATGTTGGTATTTGCTTGTAGCAAGCAGAGCTTCGAGGACTCTGGGTTATTTTACCACTCTGAGCAGGAACCAAAGCTTCTGAATATGTCTGCAAGATGTAACATTTGATTTTTTTCCTCTTTGAAAACTTTATATTTGTAGACTTGAAGCAAAATGACTGGTTTTATGCTCTAGTTTTGTGTTCTTATTTACTTAAATCAAATTCTTTGTTTTACATTTTTGCAGATAACTGTAGGTAACTTATTTTTGTAAAACACTGGGGGGAAATAGGTAGAATCCTGTGGATATTTATGGCCAACACTCCTTAATGTTTTGTATACAAAAAAGACATGTGAATTCTTGTTCTTGAGAAAATGCCAACACACTTTTTATTTCTGGTCGTTTCTCTGAATAAACTAACCAGGTGATTTGATGTTAAAATTGTCTTCAATATGAATAAAACACCTCAAAATAAGCATCTCTCCTGAAGTGATTTTGAGTTGCATGAATGTGCAAATGTCGCCTGTTGTTTGGAGGAAGGCTGTGATTTTCACCTCATTATGCAAGTTCTATAGGAAATGCATGAAATAGAAGAGATGTCTAAGTTTACTTAGGTTAATTAAAAAGGCATGAATTGCAAAACTTGATTTGCAGAATTCTGTTGCCCATTTCATGAACTACGACATGAAACAAGTGTCTAATTGACTAACTATTTTAGCTTTAAATAAAGTTTGTGTTATGGTATCTTTCAGGTTTTGCACTCTCAACGCCCAACAAACCTCTTATGCCACGCTTCATCCTAAACTCCTCTGGACAGGTGGATGGTGCCCAGTGCACATGGCATTACTGAATACCAGACACATGCTGGGGCTTTGCTTTTAAAATCAAAGCTGCATCAGAGGGACTAAAACTGTCACCTATGTTCCAGTTTACTGGATGCTGCCCAGTAGTGTAGGGAAAGTACTGGGGGAGGTTGGCCATAAGATAGACTTCTCCTCTGCTGCAGCAAAAAAAAGAACCAGTTTGCCCAAAACATCCATAGAAAAGGATCACCTGGTCTACAGACCATGTTAGCTGCATGACTTTCTGTTGCACAAACCCACACCCTGCAATCTGTCACCATTACTAGATACTTTGCACACCCACCGTAAAGCTGTTGAATGGCATTGGAGGCTTATAGACATTACACAGATCCTGTCAAGCCACACATTTTGTCCAAGTCATGGCTGTGCCTCTGAGGACACATTCACATCAGCCTTTTTTATTCGAATCCGAGTTCGTTTGCCGGAAAGTCCACTTTGTTT
This sequence comes from Telmatherina bonti, assembly GCF_933228915.1. Taxonomy (NCBI): domain Eukaryota; kingdom Metazoa; phylum Chordata; class Actinopteri; order Atheriniformes; family Telmatherinidae; genus Telmatherina; species Telmatherina bonti. The sequence continues at coordinate 7,563,882 of NC_136632.1, read as the reverse complement.
TGGGAAATGTGAATGCACCAAACAAATTCTGATTTGAACCAAAGAAGTGTCTCCATGTTTAGGACGCAAGAGGAGGAAACTGAGTTTTCTTCTTCATGTGAGTCTTGTCTTTTCTTTTGCTAAGAGCAGTGCCACCTTCTATAAGAATGGGGATATATTATTCTACTGGTTTGGCTTGTTTGACCAAAGTACAGCGTGAATACGATCTCAGTCTGGATGGATACACCCCCCTACAACTGAATCGAGTCACCGATCGGACCGAGTCCAGCGGGCTATCCTGATGTGAATTTTATGTATGTTGCAAAATTTGGTGCAGAGCCATTAGCTAGCCTTTGTGAAATAGAAGACTGAGGAAAATGGTTCAACAATTTCATGGCACAAAGACCACGTGTTGGGTTGCTAGAATTACACTTCCAGCAGCTGGATGATTCCAGCAATATGATGAGACCTAGCGCAATAACAACGACACATGTCCTCTGCCTCTGGACGCATCATCTGCAGCTGGCTTAATCTCAGTATGATTCCTTAGTAAGTAAAGTACATCACAAATATATTTTTACTGACAGCATTCTAATATGTTGGGGTCATACCATCTGCAGATGCTTCCTGAGGTTTTACAGAGTCGAAGTAAGTTGCAGAATGTTAACAAGGATCTGTCTGGTTGAGCTTTAGTAGTCTTTCTCTAGCATGAGTTTCATAGACCTGTACAGGTTGCCGAGCCTTCCTCTACAGTTCCTCTGACTGGAAGTAGAAGTTTTTTGTGTGGCAAGAGCATGAAGAAAACATCTGCACCAAGCATCTGTGTTACACAGTGTGAAATAATCCAGGGAGAACGTAAATGTCATAAAATCACTGTTTAGGTTCATCACTGGGTCATTTAATTATAAAGTCAAATTATTGGTTGAGATTTCTTTAATTTCATGAATGAAATGTAAAGTTTAAGTCATATCTGATATCAGCTGAATCCAGTTCTATGCTAAGTCGCACCAAAAGTTTGGTTTTATTTTTTTTTTAATAAAGTAATGGGATGCAAAGGCAGATCACCAAAAATCCGAATGCACCAATACAAATTGGGTGAGACACTGGAAGTTTGAAACTGGGAAAATGAAGGAAAACCAATATAGAGCTGACGATGACGATGTAGCACTGAACAAAGGAAACCAAGGGGTATAAATGCACAGTGAGGTAAGAGCCAAATGAAGAACAGGTGTGACAATCAAATGAAGAGCAGATGTAGTTAAGTAGAAATGAACGCAGGAAGAAATTATGCCGAATGAAATAAAACAAGAACCCAGAACAGAAGTCAGGGAACAGATTGAAATCCAACAAAATCCCACATTCTGGATTTGGTTGCAGCATAAAGCTTACTAAAGGACTTCCAGTTTCAAAATAAAAGTCATTGGAAAAAACTAAATATCTAACACTTAAAAAGATCTCTCTTTTTTTTTCTAACTTTCTCGCCCATTGAATATATATGGCATGTAGCTGAATTTTCAAAAGGCAAAAATTATACATTATTCTGGGTTATTGCTTCACATAGTTTTATAGCCTAGAGTCCAATGTTTCAATATGAACATTTTAAAAAGACCTTCTTGCAAAGTTTCGAAATGAAACTTTGCAAGAATTCCTTTGTATTGTTAAACTTAATACAAACTTCATGTGACTTCTGATTATTACATTTAGCTTTTTTTAGATTTTCTGCAGTTGTTTTGTTTTAGGAAAGCTGGCTATCAGTCTGAGATTGCCTCTACATGCCTCTGTGAGGAAGGAGATTTTAAAAACTAAAATGTAATTTAAAAAAATCCTCTCTCTAAACCCTTGAAGTTTCCACACAACCCACTGATCCTTTCTCTGTCAGCTTCTAAACAGAGTTCTTCATGGTAATGATTAGGTTAGTGACAGATCTGGTCTAAACAACACTGACTCACTTCTTCCTAATTCAAAATGCTGAGATCAGCTCTGTTGGTTAGCTAGTTAGCTAGATTAATTAACTCATTGCCTTTGCTGCTATAGAATTTCCATTTCATCATCAATTATTACACGAATGCATCCAGCTATTCAAGGCTTTTCAGCCACAGCACAATGCGTTCTGTCATGTTTCGGATCCATCAATCATTATCCGAAGACAAAATATTTAGAGCTAAATTTCATCCAGTACTTTGCTTTACTTGAAACACTGAGCAGTAGGAGAACTCTGCAATAGAAATCGCTGCTTATATGACAGGTGCAGACTGATTTCTGGCTATCCCTCCACGTCCTTTGCCTATCTGTCATCAAAAGGTCTAAAGTTTCCATGGGATGAGTGAGTGGGAGAGGAGGGCAGGTTTAGACAAAGTTCTGGCCAAATCAAACTGAGTGGTTTCCTGTGTCTTTGTGTGTCTGTGTGTTCTGGTTTTTTGGGTTTTTTTGGGGGGGGAATTTGTTTCTTATTTATCCTAAACAAAAGACTCCAATGACAAACTGTCTGAAGCCACTTGTAGATCTGCAGAGAACTACATGCCTTGGTTGTTTGGCGCATTGAGCACAGATCTGACCCTGCTACCCTTCTCCCACGGCTGCACGCAGATCCGTAGTTTTAGCAGATCACTGAGCGAGTTACGACGCAAAGAGAAAGCAGCCTCAACCAACAGGGAGGGTAGAGGCCTTCCTCCAGGCTCGGACTTCCTCTCAGCACCATGCTAACAGGGGCTCCTCACAGAGGTCCCATTGTGTACAAGGGCCCCGTGGATCCCCCCATACATGAAAGTAACACATGCCAGAGTTTCACCTCAGGAAAAGAAGGACAAATACTTCAGTCTGATTTGACTCTTAAAAAAATAAAAGGTACTCTTGTAAAGGATAAAACACTTTTTTGCTATTGGGGGGGGGGCTTTGCTCTCAGTTTCTCTTTGTGTCTGATATGTGTGTGTGTGTGTGTGTGTGTGTGGTGTTTGAGAGGCTTATGCATGCTGGTGTACAGTGTGGGGTGGGTGCACTCAGAGTGACCAAAAGCAATCTGCTCTGGCCCAATCAGCCTCAGTGCCTACCTTCACACATAAGCGGCAAGGCACTCAGGTCCGCCGGAGCGCACAGACCGACCCATACACACACCTAGACACTTGTCACATTCACACACAGAAACACACACCTTTTACACATTTTACGCACCCACCCTCCCTTTTCAAGGCACCCTGCGCGACCTCTCACCATTGGCCGAATCCCGGAGCCCTCAGCATCTCCATCACGGCTGAAGGGGCCATTCGGGAAAGCAGGAGACAGAGGTAAGCGTTCTTGGAGCTATGTTCACGCTGGCCAAGTGGCTTTCTGGTGCGGGGGATTAGGGAGGCAGAGGTGCATGACTGGCCCATTCAAAACTACTGCTGTCAGGCGTTTAAACAGGAGCGGTTTCACTAACTGGTTGGTGGTGCAGATGCATTCATTGAACTCCTTGGGTCGCTTTGGGAGTCTTATAGCTGTCTAAAATTTTGATTGTTTGTTCTGTAATTACATCTGTCTGAAAATACCTTCTGTTTGGTCAGGTGTAAATTATTATTTTGAATTTTTTTAAAACTTATTTTGCTTAAATTTCAAGTGTCGCAAAGTAAATTTCATCTCTACAGATGAACCTTTTGCATTAAAGAACTCCTAACCCTAGAAACTGTAATGATAACTCCATGTGTTACATCTAACCCAGTCATATGCACATGTGATTTATTGCATTGATGAGTCACCTGTTTGGTCAGAGGTTTGAAAACATCTTTTTTTTTTCTGGTGCAAATTAACTTAATTGTCCTGCAACCTGCAGCAAAAAGGGGGCATCGTTAAGTTTGCTTGTGGTTTTTGAAGGGCAAAGGTGGATTGACTGGCAATCAGGAATGTCCAGCGTGAAGCCAAATATAACAAGGAGGTAGTCTGGAGGACATACATATACATTTTCCACACACTGTGTGCTGTGATGGCCTGCATAAAGCTCTGCGCTGTCTTCAGTGTAGTCCTTCTTTCAGCAGCGCTGCTGGATGCCTCATGATGGAAAGTCTATTTCAGCTGCAATCTTCTTAACATGGTGCACCAAGTTCACCTTGCAGATAATGAAGGGATTGGTTTGCATAATAACCCCCCCACCGCCCCCTCGCCCTTATATCAACATGGATGTATTCGTGACTTTAAAAACAACAAGAAAGGTGTTTCCTTTTTGTTTTATATCTGTCCTTTTCCCAAAATAACCTCTGAGGTTTCTTCATTTTTTTTCCCCTCCCTGAAAGATAGGTGTGTTAAGACAGAGTGTGCATCTGTGAGAGGATTGCAGCTTTCCAAGAGTGTATGTACGTGTGTGTACGTGTGTGTACGTGTGTGTGTATATGAGCACAGTCGCTGCTGAATGAAGCTTTTCCTTGCAGCAGTAACTTGCAGCCATCCTGTCCACAAACCTCGGTGGAATTTGGAGTTTGAGTGCTGAGACAGGCAGCGACCGGGCCTCATAAAGGCCCTCTGTAAAGGGCGAGGGGTCGGGTTAGCTTAAAACCTGTCTCTCTTTTTCTCACTTACTTGAGCTCTCCTTCTCCGTCTTTTCCTCTCTTTCTCCATCTAACCCTGAGGGCCAACATCTTGTCTGCATGTCCTTTTCTGTCCTGCTCTTCCTTTCTTCTTCTTCTCCTCCCTTGCTCTCCATTTCTCTGCCCTGGCCTGGAGGACTCTCTTTAAACTCTTCTGCCATTTCTTGGGCCTGACATTTATTTCCTGAGGCGAGCTGCAACATGGCAACAGCTGCTGTTATTGTGCTTTAAATACTGACACGCTGTTGATTAATCCCCAGGTGCCAAGCTAATTAAGTAGTAATTAAAATATGCTAGTCTTCATTGTTCTTCCCACAGTAAAATAGCCCTTGTGAACTTAACTCATGAGGCCTGTTCTGCAGAGGAAATTAATGAGATTATTAACAGCTGCTATCTGGGTCAGGGCAATGCAAAGTAGCTCTGCGCATGAAAATCAAACATGCTCATTTTAAACTCAAGCAGGCATTCTTGTCTGGGTCTTTATTTTAACTTTGTTGCCAAGACTTTGGTTCTGTGTTCTTGCCAACAGCTTTTTGGTCTGATTGGGGAAAATAATCAAAGCCTCTAATGCCAAAAACACAGGAATTCAAATGCTGCTTTAGTCGACGGAAACACCAATGTGAAGTCAACATAACGTGCAAGGACCATGGAAGCTTCTTAATTTTTATCTTGGTTTCCATGGGGATGAGCCTCACCCCATTGCTGCCTTCTTTAAATGGTTTATAAATGTATGGAAACTCAATTTACATGACTTTAACCTAAAACCGAAGCTTTGTCTGTGTGCCTATCTCTAGCTAAGCCATAAAGTCATTTGGTGGAAATAACTCCAAACAAACTCAGGAACTTTGTTTCTTCTAGGATCATTTATCAGTTTAAACCAGTCTGATCTGTATTTGTGGCAAATCCATGAAACATGGACATCATTTGGCGATTAGCCAAACTACATATTTAGATAAGAATTTAGCCATTAGCATTGCTAACACATCTCTAAGACTTGGTCAGGAGCCTTAAGCATTGGTGTTGAATCATGAAGCTGGCCCAAAAACATCCAATCTGAAAATAAAGGGTTTCCCAAGTTGTGATGTGTCTTCGTAAGCCTCTAGAAGCCTCTAGCCATGACTATTCCCGAACTTGAGCCAAGTTCTTTTAATTCCCACTGAAATAATACAGGAGTAAATTTAAAAAAAAGTCAAATTAAAAAGGGTAAAGACAGCAGTTTCATGGATGAACTCGAATGAGTCTCTATCAACCAAGTCCCATCCAAACTCCCCATATGATTTTTGTTACTTGTTTTATGACAGTAAAGCTAAAAGTTGGCACCACAGAAGGACAACACGCAGTGTGTTGTGAGTTAAAACAAGCAGGTACCATGTGCATTAAAAACTGATGTACAGAACCTTAAGTGTCAGTATGTGACAAGCTGAGAGTGAGAAACTTGTCTTTGTAAGCTGACCAAACAGAGGTGGGTTTCTCTGACAATTTCTACCTTTGGATTATTAAATTATTTCGACCACCAGTACAAAGAGGAAGGGAATCCTTTTAGTTCATTTAATCTGTTTTAATTATATTTCATGACAGAGGTTTATGCCTTTTTGAACTAAAATCAGAGATTATTTGAAGCCAGTCCCTAATGTCCATTAGTGTTGTCTCACTTTAGTGGACATGCATTACTTCATGTAAGGCTACAACTGGTTATCACCATCACTTTATTTAGCATTTTTCTGGTCCAAATAACCACATCAAGAAGAAAATAATATTAAAAAAATAACACAAACAATACTTAAGATAATATAATAAATCAACTGCACTTTGAAAGTGGAATTAGATCTTTTTGCGGCTTTAACTCAAAAACTGAAAAAGGTATTTACCAATTTTATTGCTGTGTCCAAGATTCAAGCCAATTTCTTTACAGCCACCTAGTTGTAATGCATGAACATGTATTTACCAGTGTTGTTTAGCCTGTCAGATTCTCAATGGCACACTACAGAAGAGCATTGCTTTGAGTCAAGATGGCTTCACGTTGGAGCAGCAAGCCCCTCATAGTTTAATCCCCTTGAGCTGTCTGCACCTTGGTAATGAGTCCAGTGACCTCAGGGGACCCAAAGTCTTCTGCAGATGGTCTGCAGGACTACAGATGGCTCATTCTAATAATATTATAGACTTGTTTAAATGTGAAAATGATAAAAGCTGCATCTGTTGAGCACGAAAGGAATACAGCACAGGAATGCTCTGTCAGCTAACATTGCAGTTATTCCAAGTTAGCTGTTTTTTAAGATGATTTTATGGTTGGTTGCATTGCAAAAATGATAATATGAGTGTAAATGCTTTGATGAAAATCCTCTTTTTTAATTAGCATCTGTCTGTCCTTGCCAAGGTGGACTATGAGGATGTTTGTGCAGCTCGTATTCGGACTCTTCGTCCTTAAAGCGGCAGTGGCCAGCCCCAGATTTTCCCGACAAGTGGACTTAGATACATACGACGGCGCTAACTATGATGTGGAGCTTGAGGAGAACGAGGATACTGAGTATGACTATGACGAGGAACTGACAACTGATGATCCTGAGGTAGGAACGTTTATGACTGTGTACAGGAGAAAATGTTTTGCCAAGCCTTTAAACACAATATTTGGTCACACAAACAAATTATTTGCATTATTATGCTGTTTTTCAAACTCATTAACTGAATTTTGTATATAACGTGTCACACTTGCACTTCAAACTGCTTTGCTGTTATCAAAAAGCTGTTTCTATCATGTATTTTTATTGCTTTAATCACCTGACAAATGCGTTGTTTAATTCATTGCAAAAGTAAACTTGTAAGTACGCCCAGCAACATTTCTGAGTTAAGTCATGACCACATTGTATGTAGAATGATCGATGGAAAACCTGTGGAAGCAAAGACTATAAATTATAATCTCACCAACATTTACAATCCACCCCCAAAAACATCATTTTTCATTTTTCAGATAATACAAACTGTAGTTTATGAATGTATAATGTTTTTTAACCACCTGGCTTTTTGTCGAGGTTGTTGGGTAAATGAGCAGACAGGCAGCAAAGGGTGATTTGGAAGCAAGATTTTTTTTTCCAGCACCACTGTGTCTAAAATATTTCAGCTTAATACCCTTGCCAGCCACCATGATGATTTCCATGCCTGAGAATCCTGCACACACCTGGAGCAGATTAAGCTGTGAAATCAATCAATATTGAGGCCACTTGACAGATTCATTTTTCTTTGCACTGAGAAATGAAAGAATTCTATATATTTTTTATTTATTGATTTAGTTAGAGAACCGTGTAATGCAGCTAACAGCATTTCTAACAGATATGAGTTTATGTCAGTGATCTGGAAGCTAAAAAGCTGTCGTGGAAGCAGTTTTCTGCATATGTCTCTGCATGTATCTTTGCCAATGTGTCCCCTGAATAAGTATACAACTTCAATCATAAGGAAATCAAAAGCATAACAGCGCAATGTGGGATCTGTTCTATCATTAATATTAACATACTGGTTTGGCAGCTTTTAAAAGAGTGAAAAAGACTTCTCACTTGACAAACGGATACCAACAGTGCCCTTTAAATGAGATGCAGGTTGACTTTGATATGGTAAACTTGCAGGGAAAACCAGGATGAATGGCTCTAACCAAATTCCCCATCATCTAACAAGGAAATTCAGGCAAGGCATGGTCAAGGCTATTCCGATGGCTCCCTTAAAGTCAGCGATTTAAATTAAACCTGATGTGGACTTCACCGACTCCATGGTCCTTACCAAAGGCCTGTACCACAGCACAGCACAGATCCAGCAAGAGCTTAGATCATGATCTCTTCCTGCTCAATTTAAGGTGTTTTGTCGCCTTAACATAATTAACCAGTTACCAAGAACAACCACTGTTGCTTTTAAGCTTTCGTCAACATGACTGAGCACTGTGTAAGGATGAAAGGCTTAGTGCTGCAAATGAAATTGCTCAATACAGGAAAGCTACTGCAAGGGAATGGCTTGTATAGTTTAGCAACGCTGGATATGGCATTGTATATTACCTAAGATTTTGTGGGAGTCTATTATGCCTTTTAACCAAATAAACAAAGTTCTGACTCATAATTGAAGTGTTGAGATTCTTGACAGAATTTGTTATTTAGCTTTGTTGACAAGGTGAGGGGGCAGAACGTCTGAAGACAAACGATTAAATAGATATTTTATCTTCTTTTTTTTCCCATTTTTCCATGCACGCATGCAGACAACCTCAGGGGAGAAATGAAGCGATGATGAGCTCCAAGCCTCTGGAATGCTGAGTCTTTGCTTTTTGTGTGCAGCTCTTGTTTGGCGTTTCTCTTCTTTCTTTTCGGGGCTTGTCTCTTTTGAAAGAAAGAAATGCTCATCTACATTGTTATCCAAGCAAATCATCCTCAGTCTGCTGCTTTCTAATACTTTAATCACCGTCTTTGGATTCTTCTGGCACTTTATTTCAATGGGGACTTTCATTCTTTCTCTTACAGTTTTACATTCATGAGCGGGTTTAGCTGTCTTTTTGTCTTTTCATGTCACAACAGAATTATTTTGAGCTAACATATTTGAAATAAATGAATATGTTCCAGCTTTCACAAATTAAGACTTTCTTATTTTCTTTTTAATTTTACATTTTATCTAGTTTTTGTCTGTTGGGTTGCCTAAAGTTCTTTCTGTTCACATCATGAAAAAAGAGAAGTCATATGTATATGTAAACACAATCAAAAGCTTTTCAGCATGCTCTTAATGTTATCAATTAAAAAAATTTTTTTTAAAAAAACTATTTGACTATTTCACTATGGGGGCATGTTTTGTTTTTTTTCTCTCTTAACTAGAACAGTAGTTAAATAGTTAGAAAAGAACATATTTGTTTTCTTACAGTCAGGCGGGTAGATAAAATACACACGTGAATGTTCGCTCAACCCGTTAGCTTAGATATACTTAGCTTTGCATCATAGACTGTAAATACAAGAGCTTTGCTTTGTTCAGTTTAGTTAGCTTAACTTTGTCTAGCTTATCTTTATCTTAGCTTTATTTAGCTCAACTTTGTTTAGCTTAGCTTTATTTAGCTTAACTTTGTTTACCTTATCTTTAGCTTAGCTTTGTTTAGCCTACTTTAGCTCAAAGTAGACCTTAGACAAAGCAAAGCTTGACTAAATCTGAGATTAGCTAAATCTTTTTGGGTCAGTTTCACCTTAAGAACTTCTCAAACACCTATAATTACTCCCAAACATGTTCAAAAAAGCCTGCAACACCCCCGAAACCTCATTTTGAGGAATTAAAACATGAGATGGTATGTCATTAAGTAATGACATTATAAAGGCTTGTCAGGAAAGAATTTGAACTTAGTATCAGATTAGATGAATTTATACTATTTGAATGGGTGTATATAGAGGTTCTTTGTTTGTTTGTTTTTTTGTTGTTTGTTTGTTTTTTATTTAGACTGTCAGCATAACTTTTGAAACAATGGAGGATATCATTGGAAGGTTTCTGTTTTGATCAGGCTTAGGGATACACCATGTGTTTTTGATCAGAGCGAAGAGATAGAGGATGTATGAGTTTGGTGATTCATCATAATAAAACTAATCATCTTTTGATGCAGTTACTGTATTTGTTCTTAACTCTAACTATTTACTTTTCAATTGATAGCTTTAATTGCCTAAACTTAACCACAAAGAAAATAAGCAGCAAACCTTTTCATACTTCTGTAAATGTATAAATTTTTGGTTTAGCAAAGGAGGCTAACTCCAATCTCTTGGTTGACTGTTCATCACTAAAACCATCAACAAAGATAAAGTTGGTAAACCCTCCTTATGTGTCAGCATCATGATATGGCACTACACTATATAGGTATTTGCAGTTATTTGTAAAACTTGATATATGAAAGAAAAGACATTTGTGCCCCAAGATAACATTATGCTGCATTTTCACAAACTTCCATGACATTATTGTTGTCTCCAGGTTTTCCAAGTTTTGGTGATTGAACAAGCAGCTTACCTTTTCCTGTTTACAAAACTATCCTCATGGCCATTGTTTGTAAAGTAGAAGAACTGATATACACTATCAAATCTGAGATGAAGATCAGATTTAAAAACTTGTTCTGTTATTTTAATACAGGTTTTAAGAATAGCCATGTATATGATGACAACTACTTAACTTGCTGAAAAAAGAAAATAAGCTCACTTCCTGAATTTTAAATTCTCTGTAAGCTGAAGGGGCTCAGAAATATGAGCTAGAAACTCCTTCGTGGCTTTTTGTGTGATTGAACACCTGGACATGATACATGCTGTACAGTGTGCGGTTATAAATCAAGCTGATGCCCATGGGGTTATTGATACTTCTGGAGACAACTATTGTGTCTTGTGGCAAAAGCACATTTAAGTTTCTCTTGCACACAACAGTCTTAATTTAAAAAAAAAAAAAAAAAAAAAAAAAAAGGATAAGCTTGATGTACTGATTACTACACAATCAACCACAGCAACAGCGTAATATTCGGTTTTGGCACGTAGCCCGTCTGCCTGTGTCTCTCTTTACTCCCATGCAGAGTTTGTTTTTTTTTTTTGTTTTTTTTTTTCAGAAAAATATTTTCTTATTTTTTTAGGTTTTGTTTGCCAGCCTTTCACCTCTTTTTCCCCTTCGGGCATATATGTTTGCTTTTGGGAAAAGGGGAAATGAAGGGGAGCACTGCCGTGAACTAACTTTTCAAAGGCTCACCTTGTTGTATCACAACCTGTGTCCCAGCCAAACTGTAGATTATGACATTCTGCTCTGAATATCTCTTCTTCACTGCTGCAATTATTTAGTCATATTTCTTCATCCCTAAATATGGGATTTTCACAGAATTTCCCTACAGCATACCTCTGTTGTGACCCCTCTTGGCATATTGACACCAATTAACTCTGGTCAAAGTTTGTTAGAAAGGCGAAGACATGGATCCATGGAGCTACCATGTGTGTCTTGGTTCCACAAGGACCATTCCTCTTTTGGAGGCTTGATTCATCCAGAGTGTCAGGTACTACCTGTGGCAGAACGTAGGAGCTCATCGCCCTCCTGTGGAGGATGACAAAATTGCATCTTCCAACAAACTGACTTGAGGCTAAGCAAAGTTGTTTTTAATAAATTTCCCAACATGAAGCTTAAGAGGATGCATACTCATCCTTCTTTAATTATATTTTCATAACTGTAAAGTTACCTTATGAAATTAGAGTGAAAGTGATTTTACTCCTAACACAGCAATTCAAATGTTTGGTTGCAACAGGTTGCCATGGAAGCACACTTGCTTTCCAAATTAATACCTGCAATCAGGAGATGATTATCGACAACTGTAAGATTAAATGTTTATCCCAACTATCTCTTTGATCATCAGGCAGTGTTCCAGAAATATCCTTCCTGATCATTATGGCTGAGCTTTGCTCTCATGTACAACTCCAATGCTTCAGTCTGTGACAGTGTGCTGCCATCTAGTGGTACAACCCTGAAACCACTGGTTTCAGACTTTAATAGTGGAAATATGTCATTTTAAAATATACTTTAACAGTTGCCATGTTAATCTGTGTTTATGTCATGTTTATGTTATGTTTATCTGTGTATGTAGTGTTAATTGTCATAAAAAGAAAGGACAAAGATGGAAGAGTTGGACAGTAACATGCAATATAAATCATAGCACAATAGGTTTGAAATGAGGCTGTTACTCTCCCACAACACACGACAGGTCTAATTTATTATTTTTACGTACAAATTGTCATCTAAAAAAGAAAAAGAATGAATCATAAAAGGTTCAATCTGACTAACTATGTGGAGTGCAGGCAAATCCTGCAGCTGCCAATCCCAAATGTATTTAAATTCACCGCATGATAAACTTTTAAGCAAAAGAAAACAGATTAAGGTGAGAAAGAAGAAATACTGTGTAAAATATCCTCTCCAGAGTACAGTATATGAACTCATTACTGTGATTTAATGCACTGCTTTGACATGTACTTTATTGCTTCCTCAATGGTGACCGCAGATGTTAACCCTTTCATACCAGAACCATGTAATAATGGGCAGAAAACCTTTTTTTTTGGAATGGAAAAAGAATTAAAAATTGCATCAGTGTGTGGTATATTACCAGGTGAAATAAAAGAATTGTTGTAGTGCAAATGTTTTAAGCAGTGGCAAAGGAGCTAAATTTGTATCCTTAAGTCTTAAATAAATTTCAGAAACTATATTAAATATGAGGGTTGCACAGTGGTTACTCTTAATTGCCCGTAGGAATGGGTGTGAGCATGAGTGGTTGGTTGTCTCTGTGTGGCCCTGCGATGGACTGGCAAGCTGTCCAGGGTGTACCCTGCCTTTTGCTCAAAGACTGCTGGGATAGGCTCCAGCTTCCCTGCAACCCTTCATTGGATTAAACGGTTAGGATAATGAATGATATTAAATATGATACACCAGGCATTGAAGGGTTGAAGTTTATTGCATATTAGTCGATAAACACATCACTGCAAATAACCGTGTGGAAAAGATTATGAGAACAGCATGCATGGATGTAAATACAACAGGATGCTGAATATTCAAGAGCTTGTTTTTTTGTTGTTTTCTTCTTTTTTTTTTTTATCAGTTCAGAGGGATTATTATTATTTCAGCATCTAAATGTGCAAACAGGATTGATTCTGAACACATTTGTGAAAGTAGCTGGTGAGTGGGTTTGTTTAATAATAATGCACTTCCTTTTTTATGGTTTCAGTTGGAGGGACAGTGATCAAAAGATCTGGACAACAAATGCTGTTTAAGGGTTTTGTCACAATAGTTTAGCTTAAAATGAAATAAATGGCACAAATCAGATTACTCATATGATAACCAGAACCCCCTCCATCCACCACATCACCCTTACGCTACCAGTTAAACATCATATCAACTTCAGAATATTTCTGTACACATTCAAGGCCATCCACCTCTTCTTTTGTCCTTATTTATCTGATATACTCCCTTTTCACTCCTCCTCTTTGTACCTTTCGGCCCCCCCTCTGGCCTTTCAGGTGGTCTAGTCTCTGGCTCTGAAACTCTTTACCAGCCGGACGTCAGCAAGATTGCCAGACTCAAATCATACCTGTTCAAAATGGCCAATTACCTATAACTTCATTGTTATTTGATTTTATTTGCTATTATCTTCTGCTTCTGCATTTAACTTTAAGGCCTAATGTCCTTTTGTGTTTTTATGACAGCTTTTAAATTAAATGAAATTGATTAATATTATCATTATATTATTGTTATTATTTCACTGTTTGTCTCGTGAGATGCTTCTTTTTGATGCAGCAGTCATGCCATACATTCACCATGTAGCCTACATTTATTGCAATGGGGGTTTTTTTTCATAATGGGATATTAATGCTCTTAAGCTGTTAAATCAGTGTAAATAAAGATTTTTTTAAAGCTTTGTTGCCTTATAATTTAGCATATATACTGAAGATATATTTTACCCAATTCAAGAACTTTGGCAAATGTCACTTTTTAAAACCAAATTTGAGACATCAAGCTACTGTATCCGAAAATTCTTCCCTTTTTTTTTTTTTGTGTTTGTTTTTGGTGCGGGGTTACTAAAAATTCCAATATATATATATATATATATATATATATATATATATGTATATATATACACATATATGTAAAAGAGGTCGAAATTATTTGCAGTGTAATCTTCTGCTTTCTGGATGCACCAGACCAGGATCACATGATGTACAACAGGGTCTTAAGTAAAGTTTCTTCCATGAAGTGATGCAAATTGTCTCATAAACTGTGTTCGTCATATGATACGTTTGGCTTTCCAGGGTTAATAAATAAGTGTATGGTTAATTACCAGGGTGTAATTTTGCTTCAAAGAAAAGAAAAAGTTCTAACACGTCATTTACATGCAACTGTCTCCATGTGTCGTCTATCTCTGACTTACTGCTGCTGTGTCTTTCTCAGACAGAGACTGAAAACTATCTTGGACCTGAGGAGTCATTGGAGGAGATACAAGTGGCCGAGTGGGAGGAGGTGGATGAGCAGGAGGAAGGAGAAGAAGAGGAAGAAGAGCAGCCCCTAAGACCCCAGCTGGTTCCTCAGGGCTCAGGGGGGTCTGGCGTTCTCATGGGCCCAGACACACAGAAAGGTCTGAAACTGCACACAGAAGCAAAGCAGCTCTCCCAAAATGAAGGCAGTATTTAATCAATGAGTGCACTCAGTTGGAGCTCAGTGCATATCCTTTAGCTTATGAAGTTGTGCAAACAGCTTCGCCCAAACAACAAAAACCAAGCTGTCTTGTCAGCTCATCACCTGCTTCATTCACAATCATCTGTTCCATGTGCACGTCATCCATTTAACTCTGTTAAATGTGTTGTTCATCGTGTCTGTTTAACCAAATCATCATCGTCACCTGATCCTGTTTGTCTCATATGTTTATTAATACCTAATCTTGTCTCTAACAAGAGGTGGAGCTGCGTCTGACCCCCATTCATATTCTTCATGTCTCCGGGGATTTTGAGGGCTCCGTAGGGTCTGGAACCTCAGGAGCTTCTGGGGCCTCAGGTTCTGGAGGCCCAGAGGACGCACTGGTCTCCGGTACTTCTGGGGAATCTGGTGACATCGTTTTTATTTCTGGAGCTTCAGAAGAGATACTCAGCTCCGGAGGATCGGGGGAGTTCTTGGTATCAGGGGATCTGTTGATATCCGGGGATCTTTCGGGGTCCGGGGATATTATGGGATCTGCTACTTCCGGAGCCTCTGGGGACTTCACCTCTGGAGGCTCTGGAATTGACATTGACGTCCCACTGGTTTCTGGAGGCTCTGGGGACCAGTCTGGTTCTGGGTTCTCAGGAGATCTTTTGATCTCAGGGGCATCTGGGAGCTCTGGAGTTTCTGGGGAGTCTGGTGAGTCCGGGGACTCAAAGATAATTCTCATATTTGAAGGTTAGTATGTCCACAGAACTGTCAGCTTGATGCTGCTTTGGCATCTTGTTATTGATTATATGATCGACATTAACGATCTGTCTGAAATTCCATTTAACTGCTTTATTTTTAAACGTGGTTAAATGTTGAGCTTAATCATTTGTGCTAAAATTCATTTGTGTCCATAATCATGTGTTTCTAACATCTTGTCTCATCTAAAATGTGTGATTGACCGGTTAACGGGTTGATTGATTTTCCCTCTTAATCTTCACCTCCTAACCCTAAACTTGACTCCAACAAGAGGAGGAGCCGCCCCTCATTCCTGAAACTATCCCTAAAGAGGTGTCAGGTGTTTCCGGGGAGTTCTCAGGAACCTCAGGGGATATTGAAGCCTCTGGAGATAAAGACGTCTCTGCCTCTGGAGATACAGACGTCTCTGCCTCTGGAGATATAGATGTCTCTACCTCTGGAGATATTCCTGTGACAGTGGTCCCTAAACCTGAAAAAGGTCAGTAACTGATCTAGACATGTTGGAAACACATTAAAGGCAGGTCCAAAGCTATTCCCTACCTCAGACACTGAAATAGAAACTGAAAGGCTTCTTCTTTCTTGGTCTTGTCCACCAGCTTTCTACTACGCTGACTATGAATCTTACTCTCCTTATGGAAGCATATGGAGGGGAAAAAAAACAAGCATAAACTTTACTGAGAGAGCTGCAGATGTAGCAAGATTTTTGGAAATGAAAGCCAAGTTTTATCAGTGTACAAACTGTAGTCTATTGTCAAATCCTGCAGAAACGGTTGGAAAACCACTGAAGTCAAACATTTAACCACCTATAACCCCTCACATAGGAGCTAACACTAAGGCCATGGGCTCCTCGTTACAACACCACAGAAAATGATAATGGGCTGGGAAATATTGACAGATTTTTTTTTTTTAAATTATACGTCAGGTTACATCATTACAATTTTGTTTACTCCCAGAAACCCGATTTTGTTGATCCAGTAAACAGGCTGATTCTATAAACTTATGTGGCCGTCTTTTCCTCCCACTGGTGTGAGTTCATTCAAGTCAGGCGTTGGACTTTAATTTCCATTTTTTAAAGACAGTTTATGGAACAGGCCACAGACAATAAACTGGTCAGAAAACTGGTCAAGTTGGAGATGCTGGTTCTGAAAATCCCTAATATCATGATAATAACTGCAGCTTTGACTTGTTTCCTACAAAAGCTCTTGTTTAAAATCCAAATTATTCTTGTTCCGCAACCCATTGAGGTCACTTCATTGTGTGTGTTGTTCTAACGATCACGTTGTCACGTTTCATGTCATCAATAACACAAACCTGCATTCATAAATTCTCAGTTAACACTGCTTAAACTTCCCTGCTGCGGCAAACAGTGAGCTACTGGTTGCCATGTGTCCCGTCCCGTGTCCATGCTGGTCTAACCTGTTGCTTTAACACCTAATCTTGTCTCTAACAAGAGGAGGAGCTGTTTCCAACCACACCAGAAACCCCTCAGGAGGGGGCTGGCAGTGAGGAAGAGATTGACAGCTCTGGTTTCCCAGAGCCCGAACCGCCAGAGAAGCCTGATGAGACTGAGGTTGACAGAACAGGTCAGTACCAAATACAGAGTGAAGTAACATCGCAGTTGTCTTTGGAAAGCCTCACAGCCTGGATCCTCACTTTGATTGATGGTTTTGAATTCTTATATAAAAAACAATGCATTCTGCTTCATGGTTTTTGTTTTTTCCTTCTAATCCGTCCTATTTTTTTCCTCTTCTTCCTCTTATTGGTGTGTTCCAGGAATGCCCACTTGCTTGTTGTGCACGTGCCTCGGTGGTTCAGTCTACTGTGATGACTTGAAGCTGACCAGTGTACCACCTCTGCCCAAAGACACCACTCACTTCTACGCTCGCTACAACAAAATCACCAAGATCAACAAGTCTGACTTTGCCTTCATGAGTATGTTTCCTGTTTTGAATGAAACCAGATGAGTACTAGACAAGTAAGATGAAGTTTGGGGTGAGCCTTCATCACTCACATCGGTATCTCAGAATGTGTTCTTGCCTCTCAGACAAGCTGAAGAGGATCGACTTGACCGCCAACGAGATAACATCCATCGAGGACAGAGCTTTCATGGGTCTGCCGGAGCTGGAGGAGCTAGTGATCCGGGAAAATGACGTCTCTCAGCTTCCATCTCTCCCGGAAACCATGACCTTGATTGATGCCAGCCACAATAAAATCGGCTCAAAGGGTATTCATAAAGAAGCCTTCAAAGTACGTATAGTATCTTACCGATGCTGATCAGTAGTGGCATGAACTCTGTAGTTTCCTATGCATGACTTAATAGCACAAAAGTTTGGATGAAAATCCTGCTGAATTCAGTAAAACACAAACTTCCACCTCAGCTGTTTGAGATCTTGTGTTGTCCAAAGTATTGTCCATCATATCAATCATGATTCATTGTTCCACTGTTTTACAGGATATGACTGGCCTGCTGTACCTGTACCTAACGGACAACAACATTGATTACATCCCAGTGCCTCTCCCAGACAGCCTGCGATCTCTACACCTACAGGTACATCTACTCTAGGCTCATATCTAATCTATGTGGTGAAGCAATCAACCAAATGTCCAAATGACCAAATTAAGCGTGAATACAAAAGCATGTGACAATGAACATGCCTTTTACTCTACTGTCATACAGAAGCACATGAGAGTCGTGCCTCAATTACTTATTGATGTCATCATCCTAAAATCACAAAGACAATTTTCTAATAATCACAAGGAACTGGCCTTTGGTTTCTTGGAGATAGCCAGCCAGTGGTGTATTCCAGGGTTTCCATGGATATACAAAGTATGCCCATTTCTAAACCTCCTGTAATGCTGCTTTTACTTTTCCAATCGTCTCTACACATGTACCCACGTAACCCAGCGGCTCAGCTAAAGTTGCCTATGCTACACTGGTGCAGTTAGCTCTCAGCTGCGTAACTTTAGCCTGAACAGAGACATTATTCACTTTCTGAAACCGCTTAATCCGAATAAGGGCCGCGGGGAAGCTACAGCCTATCCCAGCAGACTTCAGGCGAGAGGCAGGGTATACCCTTGACAGGTTGCCAGTCCATCGAAGTGAACAGAGACATAATAAAGATAAATGTATATATATGAGCCTGTCTTTCACTATGGAATCATGTTTGCATAAGGGACAGCTTATAAGTCATTGTAGTAGTATTGCTTCTGATTAACAGTGCATGAAAACCAATAAAGTAAACCAGACCAGTTGTAAATTATTGTTACTTCTTTGATATTTACATAAATTACTGAAAATGCATTTATTGCATGCAAAGCAGGGCTACTTGGAGGGAAATGTTTAGGGAGTGGAATTAGCATATATCTGTAGCAGATTAGCTTCAGCTGGCCGCATTTAGCCTCTACTACACAGCAAATTGAAGACAGACAAACATATACTGGAACGTTCTGCAGCTCATCCGGCGCTTACTGCCATTCTTCTAAATAAACGCTGGCTGAACGATGTGAAATAGTTCCTCACATTTAACTATGTGTACAGAACAGGCAAAAAGCTAACTTAGCAGTCTTAGAACAGACAGTGTGTTTTGCTGCCACACTGTTCTTTCATCAGACTTCAACCAGCCAAATCTTTACCAATTTTTTCCTGTTTCTGCCCTCCTCAGACACCTTTTCATCTTCTTACTTTGTTCAACCATGACAAAATTTTAATCAAATAAGAGGAGAAAGTCACACAAACCATCATCTGTTATTACTCACACTATGCTCATGTTTGTGTCCAAAGATACACGGTATCCCTTTAAAACGAGTTGTCTATTTTTATTCATTCATTAATTATCCTAACCGCTTAGTCCGATTAAGGGTCGCAGGGAAGCTGGAGCCTATCCCAGCAGTGTTATGGGTGAAAGGCAGGGTACACCCTGGACAGCTTACCAGTCCATCGAAGGACAGTTATCTATTGTTAAATGAAATGAGCTCCATTTTTATGTTTTGTTATCTTTAATCAAATTTTTTCTAAATGGCATCGACCCACTTCTCTTGTAGCGTAACAACATTCAAATGATGCACGAAGACACGTTCTGCAACCTGAACGATTTCAACTACATCAGGAACGCACTGGAGGACATCCGCTTGGACGGCAACCCCATCAACCTCAGCAGGACCCCGCAGGCTTACATCTGCCTGCCACGTATACCAATCGGGGATCTCATATAACCACACAAATACAACCACATGCACACATATTTGTACATACTGACGCAGACTTACAGTATATTCACCACTCAAACCAAACAATCAGTTTCAGTGGCATGTTCCCAACGAGCCATCATACATGCTGCTGATAAAAGTGCAAAACTGTGTGGAAAATTTACACTTCACATCACCTTCAACCACGTACGACTGAGATTCTGAAGCACATACACACTGCTCTACCCTCTTCTTCTTGTTCACATTTACACACCAGGAGCACAGCAACACATAAAACATGAAAATAACCCAAATGCACACGCACACTCACTTATGCAATTTCACACGCAGACACGTGAACTTTCTCAAAAGCCAAACTGTTCCACAACTTGATTAAGAGTAAAAACATGAGTTTATTAAACATCCTCAAACGGCATGTATGTTTCTGTTACGTGTCTTTCCAACCAATATGTTTAAATATGTTTGTTTTGTAAAAATAAAAAATAAATATTAAAGATTCACGACTAATCGAACACTTTTGGTGATGTATGTTAGCATAAACTTATTGAAGCTGGAGCTTAATGAGAGGAAAATTGAGTATCTAATGCAATAAAAAAAACGCATTTAAACGCAATCATTGGTTGTAAAGTCTGTAATGTAATATAAAAATATATATACTGAGAAGACTTTTCTTTATTTTCTTTCTTTTTTTTTTTTTTTTTTACATGAACTGCAATAATTGGAATATTACACTTCAAAAAACGTGATGTTTTAACCGTGCACCATAGTCTACATCAAGGACTCTGATGTGTAGCAGATCAACTAAGGACTATTGTTTGATTTGGGAGGAGGGAGGGGGTTGTTTATGATTGTGGACGGGGTTACGAATAATGCTAAACAGCTTGCTATTGTGTGCTCTGTATGGAATAACCACAAGTGAATAAAGTCGTTTTTAAGACCTCTCCGATCTAGGAGTGGCTCAACGTTTTTATTGACGGCTCGAAGGAGGCAGATGACGGGGATTTTGGTTTCTGTGATGATGTAATCGAGTTGGAAACAGCTCAGGGTTAGTCTGTAAAATGTTACTGTCAAGTAGAACTAAGAGAAAGGATGAAATTATCAAAATGATGCAAGGTGGGGATGTTTTCTGGGTAAAGAGGCTGCAACTGTAATTCTGTTTCACAGGATTCTGCAGATGATCAGTAAAAATGTGCTGAAAAGAAATTTTCTCCCAAAGGAAAATTTTGTTCAGTTTTTGTCAATTTTTTTAAGCTTTAAGTCACGTCCAACTCCGGTCTGTTGCACCCGAGTCGTTCACCTTATCACAATCTCCTGTCGTCTCTGTCTCTTCTTTTTCTAGTGAAGTTCTCTCCAGCATTGCTCTCTTTCTACACAGTCAGTCGTTCACTACACCATAACATCTGTGTCCTTCTCGCACCATCGATTTCTCCCTCTCGTGCAAAGCCCAGTCTCAATCCAGAGCCCTGCTTTCCCAACCCAGGGCCGCCCTCGCCCTCTTCATTAGCAGCCACTATCTTAGCTCAGTGTCCTTCACCACCTTCCTCACTTCTTTCCAGCAATGCCATCGCGTCCTGTCAGATTAAGATGACCTCGATCTCGGGCACATCTGCCAAATCCGTCCTTATGGTGGGTATTTTGCTCCTTTTTGGTTTAGACATGGCTGAGAAATCTCTGCTGAGGTTATTGGGGAGGGCCTTGCAGTTGGCCCTCCACTGCATCATCCATAAGGAAGAAATAAGGCCAGAGATCTGAAAACACTTTGACCCCTTCTGGAGGAAGGCGTCTTTAGCGCCTAAGAACAGAGAAAGCAATGAAAAAAGACATTTTATTATACATATTTTTAACTGATGTAAATGAAAAAAAAAGTACCACATATTTTTTATTAATATTTTCCAATTTTTCAGATCCCTGCTAGTGGGTCATCTGAAAGCCCAGATGGTTCAAAATGGCCCTGAAGATGGATCCTTTCTGTGAATTACATTAATGACACCGTTTTTCCATAATAATTATGAAAATGGCTGAATTTCTCAGAGTCATAACTCACGCTAAAAGCTAAACTTCCAGAGGCAAACATATGTTTCCACATTTCAGGGTCTGGACCTGCACACAGTGTGCCGTTTTTTTGGCAGTTGGCAAACAATATAGAGGTCCATTACCGCCACCAATGTGGGTCAGGATAGATAGCCAAAAAAGTATATACTATATCATCATGTCACTATATTTTGTAAATAAGCTCTGTTTTTATTATAAAGCTTATTATGATTTTGTGTGAGTCTACTGCGCTTCGAAGGGCCCTATTTTCTTCTTCTCTTCTTCTAGCAGAGCGTCATAGTTTCCAGCAGACAAAGAGCAGAGCATGATGTCTATAGCAATGAGCAGCTTTTTTGTCACCATCTACCGGTGATTTAGCGCATTACAAATACTGTGGAGACTATCATAACGCCTCTTTGCCTAAAGGTTTTCGGAGTTTGGTAAAGATAGAAAAATATTCACAGATTCGGCTTTTCCAAATCAATAACTCATCAACGGAACATTACTTCCCCAAAACTGACACAACACCGTAATCAGAGCAAGGTAGACTGCAAGCTACAATCACATTTTCCTCAAAAAGAGCCGTCCTACGACCTACGAGACGTACATGGGACTCAA
Source organism: Telmatherina bonti (assembly GCF_933228915.1). Taxonomy (NCBI): domain Eukaryota; kingdom Metazoa; phylum Chordata; class Actinopteri; order Atheriniformes; family Telmatherinidae; genus Telmatherina; species Telmatherina bonti. Next base: position 7,541,563 of record NC_136632.1, on the reverse strand, counting down.
TGCAAAATCTGCTGCTTAGTGACCGTTTGCAAAGTGCAAAACCGAAAAAAATATGAAAAGGAAATATTCAATAACTACAATATGACGTGTTGTAGTGTCACCAAACTCACAGGGTAAAAAAAAGCAGTGTTAAGCTTCACTCAATCACACTTGTTCCTACATCTGCTACCTGGAATCTGGGTGTCATGATGGATGACCAGTTGACCTTTAAGGTCCATGTTGCCTCGGTTGCCCGTACCTGCCGATATACTCTCTACAACATCAAGAGAATCAGACTGTACCTGACAGAACACACGATTCAGCTGTTGGTTCAAGCTCTGGTCATCTCACGCATCGATTACTGCAATTCCCTACTAGCAGGTCTGCTTGCATGCTCAGTTAAACCTCTGCAGATGATCCAGAACGCCGCAGCACGTCTGGTTTTCAACCAACCCAAACGAGCTCATGTCACTCCGCTGCTCATCGCTCTTCACTGACTTCCGGTCGCAGCACGCATCAAATTTAAAGCTTTGCTTCTGGCTTACAAAACAGTAACTCAAACGGCTCCTGTCTACCTTCACTCCCTAATCAAGGCCTACACTCCCTCACGACAGCTACGTTCCACCAATAAAAAAGACGCCTCGTGTTACCACCAATATGTGGGACTAAATCGCTAGCCAGTCTCTTTTCCTCTGTTGTACCACGATGGTGGAATGACTCAGCTCTTCAAGGAGCACTTCAACACTTAGTATAGCTATATTTTTAGAAAGTTGGAGAACTTAGCCCAGTTCTTTGCAACAAAATTTATGGTATTAATTCTTTGTATTATAACATAGGTGATATTATGGGGTGGGAAGGGAGTAAACAACAACAAAAAAAAAAACAAAAAAAAAAAGCCTGCAGCACTTTATGTAACGAGCTGCGTCCAACTGGACAGTCCCCGAGCACCTTCCTACGATGTCCTCTACTGTTTGCTTTTGTGCTTGTGTTGTTCTCGCTCATATGTAAGTCGCTTTGGATAAAAGCTTCTGCTAAATGATGACTGTAGAGTAGAATAGAATAGATGTATATTTAAAAATAATTGTTTCACAAAATTGTTTTTCCATTTCAGTAAAGACGTGCATTTTATTTACCATATATGTCAAAAACACAGTTATCCATGCAGGATGGCCCACATTTTCTATATGATTTTTCAGTAACCCTTGAGTCCACAATAGTGCCTTTTTCTATTATATCCATGTCCAAGAACTAAATTCCTAAAAATAAGAAATTTTTTTCCAATATAAGTGTCTTGGTTTTGCCTGCATGAGACCCCTAAGCTGAAACTGTGAAATGACAAATAATGAAAAAGAAGTGGTTGCTTTTGACAGGTAGAAACACTTACTTACAAATGACAAAAAGCCAGACCTCAAAGGCCAAATGATGATTGTACAACAATGTAGAAGACACAATGTGAAGTAAATGTGATATTGTTTATTTCATGATGACAATTACAAAACAAAACGAAACCAAAAAAAAAAAAAAGCTTGATGTTTCATGGAAGCAAAGTAAAATATTTAGGCATATCTTTCCACAATAAAAGGTGTAGTATGATCCAGATGAGATTCTTTATTTACCCTGTGAGTTTGGTGACACTACAACAAGTCATATTGTAGTCATTCAATTTTTTCCAAAAGTTCCCGAAAACCAGTTCGGTAAAGATAGAAAAATATTCACAGATTCGGCTTTTCCGAATTAATTAATCATCAACGAAACAATCAGAGCAAGGTAGACTGCGAGCTACAATCACATTTTCCTCAAAAAGAGCCGTCCTACGACCTACAAGACGTAAATGGGACTCAATGCAAAATCTGCTGCTTAGTGACCGTTTGCAAAGCGCAAAACCGAAAAAAATATGAAAAGGAAATATTCAATAATTACAATATGACTCGTTGTAGTGTCACCAAACTCACAGGGTTAAAAAAAGCATATCATCTGGATCATACTACACCTCTTACTTTGGTAAAATATTCTTAAATGTATTTTTGGCATTTTCTATTTATGTAAATTTGTATTGTGAGTGTGGTGACACTACAACATGTCACATTGTAGTTATTAATAATGTTGTGCTTATTTACATAAATAAAAAAGAATAGTAATAAATACAGTTAAGAATATCTTCCCAAAGTAAGAGGTGTAGTATGATCCAGATGAGATGCTTTATTTGTATTGTGATTGTGGTGACACTACAACATGTCATATTGTAGTTTTTAATAATTTTATGCTTATTTACATAAATAAAAAGTAGTAAGAAATACATTTAGGCATATTTTTCCAAAATAAGAGTTATAGTATGATCCAGATGAGAGGCTTTATTTACCCCGTGAGTTTGGTGACACTATGAGTTATATTGTAGTTATTAATCATTTTATGCTTATTTACATAAATAAAAAATAGTACGAAATACATTTAATGATATGTTCTCAAAGTAAGAGGTATAGTATGATCCAGATGAAATGCTTTATTTGTATTGTAAGTTTGGTGACACTACAATAAGTCATATTGTTGTTATTGAATATTTCCTTTTCATATTTTTTTCGGTTTTGCACTTTGCAAACGGTCACTAAGCAGCAGATTTTGCATTGAGTCCCATTTACGTCTCGTAGGTCGTAGGACGGCTCTTTTTGAGGAAAATGTGATTGTAGATCGCAGTCTGCCTTGCTCTGATTACGGTGTTGTGTCAGTTTTGGAGAAGTAATGTTCCGTTGATGATTAATTAATTCGGAAAAGCCGAATCTGTGAATATTTTTCTATCTTTACCGAACTGGTTTTCGGGAATCTTTGGGGGGAAAAAATGAAAAATTGAATGTATTTATTCTTATTTATCTGTCCCTTTTTTTTTTTTTTTTTTTTTTTTTTTTTTTTTTTTTTTGTTTCTGTACACTGGCTGCCTTCATTTATTTTCAGTCCTCAATCTCAATTTGCATGCACTGAAATATTCATTTATTCTTTTTTTTTCTTTTTCTTTTCATTATCATTTGGAAATTGGTTAGTTCAACAAATAGCTTTCTTTCTTTTTTCTTTTTTTTTTTAGCATTTCCAGGTTAGTGTAAAATAATATGCTTAAAAACAGACCAATTCAATATGAACTATTAAGACTTGGTCTAGTTAGCTGGAATAGGCTACTAATGGAAATTATGGGTTATTGCTCGATAGTCTGGCCTTAAAAACACTCTCACATGGAAACTATTTCCCAGTCTAAATATGTTTAAGAACGCTGGCTTGACTTTGATTTCCTGTTAAATAGTAACGCTTATCGATTTGATCTTTAACCTATAAAGAGTGCAATCACAATGAACTTTCATGTCCCAGAACAACTTCATTTGTCAGTCGGTGATTTTAGGATTGTGGCGCAGTCTGACACCGAGGCTGATCTTCCTTTTAAAAGAGGCGTTTCCATCTGTGGGACTAAAGCAGGGCAAAGAAAACGAAAGTAGCTGTAGAAGAATACACAATGGCGTCTGCTGGTCGTAAGTTGTCTTAAAATATATTAACATGTCTGTAAAAGGGTGAAATGTGCATTTGTACTTTTTCATTTCATGTCATTTGAGTCTCATCAAGACCTTTCTTTCTTTCTTTCTTTCTTTATTCCTTTCTTTCTTTCTTTCTTTATTCCTTTCTTTCTTTCTTTCTTTCTTTCTTTCTTTCTTTCTTTGTGTCTGTTAAAGCACGTTTTGGATCATTTTAGAGAACATTGAAAAAAGAGAGACTTCTTCAGTGTCATGTCAGAGTTTCAGATTTATTAGTAATGAATGACATTTTGACGTGACAGATTCACTTTCGTTTCTTGCATACATTTATTTCGCGTGCATAAAATCTAATTGTGAACAATAAAGTTTCGCTTTTCTATTTGTTTAATCATTTATAAGAATGCCAAAAAAAATAAATAAATAAATAAAAATCACACTGATTCTTTAGCTCACGTTATTTTAATCAGTTTCCAAACTTGAGAAGAGGAGCGCGGCCATCAACCATGATAGACCAGCAGGAGGCAGCAGAAACCTGAAGCTATGTTGGTTCATTTAGAGTCTGGATCATCAACTCCAGTTCTCGGAGGCCATCCTGCAGGTATTGGATGTGTTCCTGCAAAAATACACCTGATTTAAATTAATGTCTTTCACAGACTTCTGCAGACAACAAGCTGCTGCAGATCCATTTTATTTGAATCAGGTGTGTTGCAGTAGGAGAAAAAAAACACCACCAGAAGGACACCGGATCTCCAGGACTGGATTTGGATGCCCAGGACCCTGATTTAGACTTTTTCTTGATATTTTGATCCTCATCCCATTGTTGGATTTAATTTCTGTGGAATCTGACATGAGCATGTCTTTGCAGAATGGTATAAAATCCTGAAGTATTTCTTAAACAGTACGACGCATTGACGTCCAGCTAAACAGGGGCGACTCTAGAAAATGTGGGGCCCAAACAGGGGGGGTAAAAAGAGTGGCGCATGTCCGGTAAAACTTTATAATACTGGACACAAAATTTGCTTCGCTACTTAGGGGTCAATCAGGAGCAAATGGATAATTAACCAGTACTTACTGGTGACCATGAAGACCAGACTAATTAGAGTACTACTGGTTAGTTGTCAAGGAATCCAAAGAGGAAAAAATCAGGGACTAACAGACACTTAATCAGTCCTTCCCTAAAAAGCCTGTTCTTTGTGGTCAACGGTAAGTACTTATGTAGTATCTATAAGTCCAGTGATTCTCTGTCTTGGTCCTCGAAGGCCGGTGTTTTCTTAAGGTTCTCCGAGTATCTCCGCTGCAACACACCTGTTTCAAATCAATGTGTATTTAGCAGACTTGTGCAGAGCTTGTCTGAGTCTGAAACAGGCTTGTTCCAGCAGGATTGAGGATCCCTGTTAAGCCTGTTCCATCCTCCACGAGAAGCGAGAACGTTTTTCTTGTTCTCGAGGCTCCGAGAAGAAAATGACGTCATTTTGTTCTCGCGGACGTGTTTGAGGACAGTTCTTGACACATCGGGCTGGTAGAACTTTTTTCCTGCAGGGCTGCGAGAAGTATCGTGTGATTGGTCGGACATTGGAGGTGGGCGTGGTTAACACAGAGAAAGCATGAAGCGGAGTTGCTGCTTCCGTGTGTTTGCTGTTGCCGGCAAAACGGATTGTTTTGATAAAACAGCTGATCGAGGTGGTGAGAAAGTACGAACATTTTTACATGTGGCAATAAAACACTCGGACCCAGCCGCGTGCACGACCCACCCTGCCGCGGACGAAGCTGCTCGTTAAATATGAAACTAGAAACTCGGAGAGCGGAAACCTCCACCAAGCACAATGTTTAAGAATCCTTTTAAAACATTCCTGGATCCAAACGGTGATCCTGATCACCACCAGAATTTAACCAGTTCTTCATTTTTACATTTGCAACAACTCTTGAAATATTTATAAAATCCCTCCGTAACCTTTTTAGTTATCTTGAGCAAAAAGACGCCGGGGAAAACAACCTCCTCGGCGGAGGCAACAACCGGGTTCATTGCACATAAAGCAGACATCTCCCCCCCGCAGTGATCCCTCCCCGCTGCAGACGTGCTTCTCGTGGAGGATGTATGGACCTGCTGAACAAGACGTTTTTTTCTTGTTCTTGCAGCCTCGAGAACAAGAACTCAGTTCTTGCTTCTCGTGGAGGATGTAACAGGCTTTAGTCCCTGATTCATTCCTCTTTGCGTTCCCTTATATCTAACCAGTAGTTCCCTGATGAACTATAATTGATCATCTGTACTCATGTTGGTGTTGGTATCAAGAATGACTCCAATGTAGATATTTGTGCTGATGTTGAAAAACTCTGGTATCAGTGCATCCCTCTGGGCGAGTTAGACTTTATGTGTGATCATGGCCCCACTAGGCCACTTCTTTGGCCATGACTTCACAACTAAATGGCAACAAAGCAGGAGGATGGTACCAAGTTACATGTATCCCAAGAGCCAAAACAAGTTTCTGCTGTATGTCAACCAACATATTTGTGGTGCATTCTAGTATGTATTCTGCAGCAGCTATGCGAATGATTATTAAGCTTTTGTCTAAACCTCAAAAAGTCCCAAAATGCTGGTCAACGATATATCTTATGGTTTTTCCTTTCTTTTTGCCAGTGTCAGAAGATGACAACATTTCAGACACTGAATCTGATCTTTTTGAGTCGGACAGTGACCAACCCTCGGACGAGTCTGACAGCGGGGTTGGTTTCCTGACACGCATACCGCCATGAGAAAATCCACACGCACCCATCTTACACACATTACACCTCACTGATGTTTATTTGATGCAGCTATATTTGAACCTGCTTATCAAGAAAAAAAACATTTTTATTTCCATTTTCAGGTTTATGGAAAAGAGCCCTGCAAGTATTATAACAGCGGTGGCTGTAAGAATGGGGGGAAATGCACTTATCTGCACACCTGCAAGTATTTTCTGAAAGGAAGCTGCCGCTACGGGTCCAGATGTAAGCTAAATCACTCTGTAGACACAGGGGCGTCATCCGGTATGGACAGCAGGGATCTGGACCAATCAACAAGCAGTGAGGACTTTTCTTTTACTCTTCCAATACTCTTCCTACCGAGTTACATTTCGGGGTATTTTTATTCTATATTTATCCCAGTTGTTCCCTCATTATTTATTGTGCATATAAAATAAAATTACCAGGGTATACTATCATGTGATGACACAATAATAATGCAGAGCTCTGTTTCAAGATTGATCTTTTTTTCTTTTTTTTTTATCAGGTCCAAAGCTTACGGATGGGAGATACTACCAGTGGCAGTTACATGATGGAAAGAGCTGGAAAGATGTTGAAAATGATCACATCATTGAGGCCCAGTACTCGCTGCCTCACACCAAAAGCATCAAAATCTACAACACACCATACGGGTAGGAGCTCCACAATGAGATGATGAACTTTTGTTGTGTCTTTCAGTTACATGTTAGCGGCCAAAATACCAAGCATGGCCAGGAGATAACGATGCCTCTGCTCCTGTTTCTGCAGGGCAGTGAGCATCAATTTTAACAGGATGAGAGTGTATGGAAAAAGGCTGAAAGTGAGGCGTTTGGATGATGGAAACACCGTGTGGTTCTGGTATTGCACCCTGGGGCGGAAGTGGATCAAGTATGGAGACAAGGTAGGATCCTCTTCCCATCATGAATTTATATTTATTTATTCATGTACACCTGAAAAACACCAACCAGGCCAGAAATCTGGGTGTAGAGATGGACTCAGACTTTAATTCTGAAAAACACATTAAAGGACTAACAAAGTCAGCTCACAATCAGCTGTAGAATATATGAAGGTAAAAGATCTGATGTCTCAGCAGGACCTGGAAAAACTGGTCCAGGCTACTGTAACTGTAACTGTCTTCATGGCGATTTCTAAAACATAAATAAGACTCCTGTAGCTAATTCATAACTCTGCTGCTTGAGTCGTCACTAAAACCAAGAAAGTGGACCACATCAGTCCAGTTCTGAGGTCTTTACATTGGCTGCCTGTCCGTCAGAGGACAGACTTTAAAGTTCTGCTGCTGGTCTATAAATCTCTGAATGGTTCAGGACTAAAGTACATCAGAGACCTCTTGGCCCAGTATGAACCTGCCAGACCTCTCAGGTCATCTGGATCAGGGTTTTATCAATTCCCGGAGTCAGAATGAGACATGGAGAAGATACGTTCAGCTTCTATGCTCCACATGTCTGTAACAAACTTCCAGAAAGCCTGAGATCGGCTGAAACATCCATTAAAAGACCCTTCTGTTCTCAGCTAGATTTCACTAGTTTTTAATTCAAAGCTGTCTTAAGTTTATTTAAAGAAATCTGAATGTTTCTTACACGTTTTAACCTTTCTGGACAGGATTCAAAGGGCAACCCCACTGCCGCGACAAGCTCCGACATAGAGAAGAAGTTCCAGAGTAACTCCAAAAGCTCTTTTACTTTCAGCATTGGTGGGGAAACCTTTGAGATTCGATTCCCAGGTGAAGCACCATCATACAATCGTTTAAGATAACTTCTAAGACATGCTCCACTTCTTCGCCTAACTTTGCTCCATATTTCATCTTCTGCCAGCGATGCAGCAAGTGGGAAAAAATAAAAAGAGGAGAGTCACTCGACGGCCACTGTTTAGACAACAGCAAGCAGGAGCAAGGTGAGTTCCTGCAGTTTTCACTTCTGCAGCCCAGCATGGAGCCGAACGGCAACAAAGCAGCAGCCGTTTAGTCTCCGTCACTACTATCGCTGGCAAAGTTTTCTTTTAAGTTTTGTATTTTAAAATGTTCTGACTGTAGAAGTACTGCATCAGTCTGAGACACAGATTGCTTCTTTATTGAAGAAAGTTCAGCAGTCATGAGCATGTGCTGCCCACAAACAGAAACACGTGAAGAAGAAATAGAATAAAACTTTCACAAATCAGTTTCCCCCCCAGTCTCCAATCCCCCAACCAGTTAAAGTATCTTCTTATGAAGTCCTCCAACTTTGCTACTTAAGATTAAATTTCCCTTTGCAACACAAATTTGAGTCTTTGAATATGTTTGGTTTGTTTTGGTCATCATTAACAGGAGATAACAGGACTTTGTACGGTATCTACACATTCACAACTGAAGTAGCATTAACTCACTTTTAAGCTATTTCTACTCACTGAAGTTATTCATAGCTGGAAGTGGAGTTCATGTGATCCGTCTTTAAAGTGCACTACAACTAATGGCCACGAGGTGGTTCATCCAGAGCCTGTTTAGCTCCTGTAGACTAATAGAAAACATCAGCTTTTCTTAAAGATTTCAAGTCAAAAAATCATCCCCATGAGTGATTATGTTCCAGTTAGGTGGGAATAACTCCCTCTGATCAGTTTGCAAACGCACTTTAAAGTAGGGTCACCAAATCCAGTCCTCAATGGCTGTCATCCTGCAGGATTTAGTGTTGCCTTGATACAACACACTTGATCCAAATGAAAGGCTCTCCAGCATCTTGTCATCTTCTACAGCTGCCTAATGAGCGAGTGATTTGGGTCAGGGTCTGATAAAAATAACACATCCTTACAGTCCTTTGACTTTCTAATTTGACCGCATGTGAGTGGGCTCATTAAAACAGTAGATGATGGTGTTTTCAAGAGAAAGAATGAATAACCTGACATAAATATGTGTTTCCAGAGGAATAAATGCTGAAGTTAAGTCATGCTATGCTAAACCAAGCTAAGCTAGCTAGCTTTATTTGCTAGCAACTTTTGCTAGCTTGGAGCACTAGCTTCTTAGCCTATGTTCTTAACATAAAATGGAACAGCTGTCAATAAAAACCATTCAAATGTTGAATAAAAATGTGGACGTTGTTGTTCCAGAGCTGTTCAAGCAGCTTCAGCTTTACAGAAGGTTTCTTTGGGCTCTAAACCACAATGGCAGTTTGAAGGAGACAGTGGAGCATGGCATGAATTCAGACACAGGGTAGGCCATCTGTGGAACTGGTGATTTATTACTATAATTATCTCAAAAACTTAACTCTACATCTTATAGTGCTGAGATAAACCCTTATAGATTTTATCTTGTTGTTTCAGCAGAAAGGCACTTCCACTGAGTGCTCAGTGACCAGTGACGACATCGAGCAAAGGTACCAGCTAAACCCCCGCGACAGCATGACGTTCAAAGTGAAAGGACACTCCTACAAGCTGGACTTTGGAGGTTGGCTTTGTTTTAAATAGTGATATCAGTATGTCAACCAGACATATCTATTGTAGCTGTTGTTGAAGCTAAATGAGCTTTTATGTGTTTGTTACAGCGATGATCCAGACCAACCTGAAGACCCAGCACACGCACAGGATCAGGCGTGTGCTGGTGTGAGCATTAAAGATGATTTATAACTTCAATACGTGACGGGACTGTGTAATCTGGTACTTATTACATTTATTTAGGAAGTTTTTGTTGTTGGTTTACATTAGTGTTGTTTCTACATGCCTGATCTTGGGAAATTTCATGTTGTTTACATTATAAAGGATGTCAGGTCAGATTCAACAAGCTTTAAGGTTAAAAATCCTGCTCTCCACTGGTGTACTGTGTCAAATGCCATTGCTGGAGTGCTTGTTTCAGGTGAAGATGTTCTCTTTTGAATCACACTTGTTTGATGACAAATATCATTTAACACACTGCCAGAGCAAGATGATGTGGATGTGGCAAAATCCAGTAAAGAAAATGTGCAATTATGAAACATGTTGAATATTAGATTCATGGTGAAACATGCTATACCAACACACTGATGTTTAATGTAACAGAGCAGTATAAGGATTGTCTGATTCAGTGTCAGTTTGCTTCTTATTTAAAGTTTTTTTCATGTTTCAGTGTCTGACATGCAAAATATCTCATATCCTAATTCTACCTTTTATGCCTTTTTACATTATGCAAGGATGTGATCTGCAATAAGCCATTCAATACTCTTTCATTAAAAATGAAAGAAAATGAAAATCCATGTATACATATTTTTAAGCCAAAGAAATACTATTTACTGTATACAGGGATAAATCTATAAATGAAATTATTTTAACTTTGATCTTTCTTTCTTTGATTTAACTTGCTTTTAACAACATTAATCAATCAGCAATTAGAAGAAGTTTGATTGTAATAAGACCTCAAATGTTTTATGAAGTTCTGAAATAAAGAGGGAGGATTTGAAAAGATCACTGTTGTTTTTGGCGTGGATGGATGGATGGATGGATGATGGATGGATGGATGGAAGTCTGTCTCAGCAAGCCAAATTGTTGATCAGCAATGCAAGATGATGATGCTAAATGCATTTTGTGAAAGTTCCTCATTAATTGCAACACATTTCAGCTCATTTCCTGCCAGTCTCTTACATTATAATGTGTATTTATGATTATTTTTGGTCAAATTTATGACAACTATTCAACATAACTTTTTTGTTTTCACAAGCCATAGATAGAAAACACAAGATACATGCAGTAGTTATGTATTTTAATTAGAAAACTTGTTTAGATAAAAAGAAAAAAGGTTGCTTCTTCATGACTGGCAGCACCCTGGAGGGAGACCAAAGAAACCACATTCAGCAGAACCACAGTGCGTTGCAGTGTGTACAGGCAGGGAAGCCTGAGGAATAAAGTCTGGTCCATTTTACACAACAGGGTTTTTCTTTACCACTTTCTTATTTAGATATCTGTGACAAAGAAAGAAAATTCAGTAAGATGATTGATTTTAAACAGCAAAGATCTCAAACTCTTTGTGTTGCTTTGACTTAATTATTGTCCAACATCAGCTCTTTATTATTTTTTTGTTCATTTTTAATTTGTTTGTTTCTTTGTTTATTATTTAATTAATATTATAATGTTTTTTTTCTTAAACCATTAAGGGATCAAATTTAATTATTCTTTTCTTTAATAGACTTTCAGAACAAATGAATCACACATTTGTGATGATTTCTTAGAACTTCATTCAGATACATTAATATCAGCTGGAGGCGCCACTGACTATTTTAAAGCTTTTATCTCAGTAAAAAGGGAAAGCTGATGCCAGTAGCAGAGTCTGAGTAAGTGGGATAAAAAGATACTTTTTTTTTTTTTTTTTGTAAATGTGAATCTTTGGTATCATCGTCATAGTGTAAAACATTCAGATGAAGGTGAGTCTGTTAAGATACAGGAGGTTGATCTGCTGTGTAGCTGCAAAAACTAAAACCTGGAGTTTTTTGTGTTTGTTGCTTCCAAAAAACAAAGGAAAGGAGAGCCACATCCAGGACGTTGCAGATCCCTTCATGATATTTAATATCCTCTCATAAATCACGTTAATATTCTGTATTTAAGCCTCTCAGCTGATTCTCTATGATCTAAGTTTTTGATCAATGAAGATGAGTTATTGAAGAACTGTCACATATGTTCACAGAAACTCATAATAAAAACATTTTCTCCTACCTTTCCAGTCAGTGAATTGTATTATAAGTGGCAGCAGCTGGTTGGGAATATGTGGTTTTCGAATTGAGAATGATCATGTGATCAAGACTCATTTCTGCCAGCCTGGAGCGAAAGGGATCACCATAAACACCAGAATTGGTCAGTGTGGTTTGATTTCATCTAATGCAACCTGTTTGTCATTAATCATGCACATTTTTTCTTCCACTTCAAGCTTATTTTATATCAGATTTACTCATCTCTGAAGTACATAAAACTGCATTGTGTGTGTGTCCACAGACAGGTTTCTATAGACTATGATAAACTGCAGACTCTCCCTGCAGCAGTGAAGGTGCATAATGGCTGGTATTTCAGAGATGACCAGCTGCAGCAGGACGCCGACGTCCAAAGTTTATATAAATTCATAACATGGTGAGAACTGAGTATTTTCTTTCGACTGGCATCTGTTCAGAAATGAGGATAAGTTCCACAACATAAGCATTGAGATTCTTTCAAGCAGAACATGCAGACCATTTTTAGCCACGTTAAATATCATCAGGGCAGGTCAGGTAACTGGATTTATACCCAAAGTTGAAATTAGTTTGCAGCCTGGAGTTGGCTTTCAGACAATAAAACACACAACACAGTAAATATGCAACATTGCAGACATGACTGGTTCAGGAATCTGACATCAGCTTGGAGGAAACTCCAGCTTGAAATATCCACTGGGAGATTTATCAAGTCTAAACAGGAGGTGGGACCTCCCCGTTGCCTTCAGGGGGATGCGCTGAGGAGGCGGAGCATCATAAACACGCCCATACTGATGTGAGCTACTCGCCTCTTCTGCTTTGGTGTCAGACGTGTGCAAAGCTGCAGCCCTGAAGTGAAACCAAAACTATATTTCTGTCCCTGAAATGGAAAGCTAGCACCGGCTCAGAGTACACGTAAGTGATATTTATATATAAAATCCAGGTTCTAAAAATCAGATGTTACATCTGAACCTTCCTCTTTATCAGTTCTACAGTGTTTTACCCTCAGATGACGGCAAGTATGTCAACATGCAGTGAGGTGATGCTGTGCAGCTTCTAAAGTTGTTATGCTGAAAGCTTTTTCTGTTTGCTGCTTCCAGGAAACTGAAGACATGAGTTATTCTCAAGTCAGTGCAGGTCTGTTCACGTTTAAAGTTTCCTAATGAAGTAAATATGATGCATTTTAGCTCTTTAAATTAAGATTTAGAGAAACAAAAGAGAGTTATCACATACTCCAAAAGAGATACTTTCTTGTTTCATAATCAGATTTGTTCAGATCTTAAATGCTTAAATCCTTTCTTTTCCAGTCAGTGTGAAGTATTATGAGTGGCAGCTGCTGGTTGGGAATACCTGGCTTCGAATCGACAACGATCATGTGATCGAGACTCATTACTGCCAGCCTGGAGCAAAAGGGATCACCATAAACACCAGTCAAGGGTCAGTGTGGTTTGATTTTATGAATAATAACCTGTAATCCCATCCAGATTTACTTATGAAGGACATGAAACAGATAAAGTCCTTTTCTTAGGTCTAATAAAGGAAGAAATAGCAAATGGTGACAGCAGTGATTAAAAGGCCAAAGATTATTTTAAAAAATGACAAGTATGATAAAACAAAACAAGTCAGATGTGAACACATTACAGGAGTAACAAGCAGTGTGCACAAGTATGCCGTAATATTAGATTTAAAACGCAACACTCGATTGAAACGCTGAAACAACAAGCAGACTGAAATATGGGCAAAAATATTCAGACATCTTCAATATAAACAATAAAATAATCCTAAAAACTATATAATAAATATAAAACTATATTTTCCTTTTTTAAACTTGGAGACTAAGTTTAAAAAGGGTGGAAAAGTGCAGGTCTGCAGGGAGGGCAGCGAGGAGCCAGAGGCTTTTCTTTTCTTTTTTCATTTGTTTTCTTTTTTTTCCTTTTTTTCTTCTATTATTTTTTACTTTACTTCTCTTTTTTTCTTTCCCTTTCTTTTTTCTTTCCTTTTCTTTTTCTTTCTTTTTTCTTCTATTCTTTTCTTTTCCTTTCCTTTTTTCTATTCTTTTCTTTTCTTTTTTCTTTCATTTTCTTTTTCTTTCTTTTTTCTTCTATTCTTTTCCTTTCCTTTTTTCTATTCTTTTCTTTTTCCTTTTTTTTTCTTTTATTTACTTTTTTCTTTTCTTTTCTACAGGAAGCATATGTAAGAAGGGTTGATGTTCCAAATGCAACCTGAATGACTATAAATCATTTGTCCCTATTACATCAAAACTTTAAATAATTGGACACATGACTTGTGTAAAATATCTCTTGACTTTGTGGATCATACAGCAGCAAAGATGCTTAAAAATGCTTTTCTATTTTTCATCACAAATGGTAAACGGGGGGAAACCTGGAATCAATCTCCCAACTTTCCAGTTGGAAGACGACTGCTCTTCCTGCTGAGCTACAGTCACCCCAACATAGATATTGTGCAACATGTTTATAATGTTAATGTGTAATTATATGTTGCTTTATAGAAATTTACAGATATCTGGTCAACTTGTAGTTAAAGTTAAGGCAGCGACGGTAACAGCAGGCACATCCACAGCTAATTTCCACATGGAGTGTTTCATCATCTTGCATCACATCTCATCTGATTGTATTGCACAATACTGTGTCGTATATTATCTTACTTTATTATACTGTATTATACCATATATCATATTGTATCATATTGTACCGTATCATACCATATTCCCTCCCATCGTATTGCACCGTATTCTTTTATATGTTTTATTTTTTTAATATATTGCAGCTTTTGTATGTTTTTTGTATGTTTGATCATCAGCGCAAAACGTTAAAGAAATGTTTTACGTTATGTGGAGTCTAAGAGAAATAAAAAGTCAAAAGAAGATAAGAATCTGGTCCTGTGAGACCCCACATGTAAGGAGGGGCCAAAAAAAAAAAAAAAAAAGACATAAAATCCCCAACACTCAGTCTAGGAGAACCTGAACCAGTTCCGAGCAGAACCTTCATCACCTGCTAAAGTTTAGTAAAAGGAGTGTTTTCTAGAAAGTGTTGTCATTCCACAACTTCACTTTCCCTACAAGTAGCTTATTAGATTTCAGATTTGCAGACGTGTAATGTGTGTGTGTGTGTGTGTGTGTGTGTGTCTACAGACAGGTGTCCATAGACTTTGATCGGCTGCAGACTCTTCCTGCAGCAGTGAGGGTGCAGAGACTAAGCTTCCCATCTCAAGGCCAGACGGAAGACATAGGCTGGTATTTCAGAGATGACCAGCTGTGGCGGGAATATGGATCCCAGGTGAGATAAAAGCTATGAATGAATCCAGTCTTCACAGTTTTCTCACTCCCTCCTCTTCTTTCTCAGAGCTCCAGCTTGTCGGCCTCGTCGGTCAGCAGTGAAGACATCGAGGGGCACTTCGCTAAGAACCCTCAGGGATCCTTTATGTTCACAGTGGCCTCCATGTCCTACTCGCTTGACTTTTCCAGTATGTTGGATTGATTTGTTTCATAGAATCCACAAGGAATATTTGTTTTTTCAGCATATATCGTGTTTCATTTTACAGCCATGACCCAAACAAACCTCATCACAGGACTGAGCAGGAACGTACGCAGACGTCCAAAGTTCAGCTCCACCAGTCAGAGGTACGTCTTCTTTCTGCACCTCCCACCAGCAGGCAGAGATGTTTGCATCTTATGCAAATACATCTACTTTAGTCCTTAGAACCTCGCCAAGAAAAGCTTCGAAATCACATGAGAAGCCTCTAAAATGCATGATAGTTGCCTCGTGTCCCTGCAGCCTTCACTCCACCCCCTTCCAGCCCCCCAAAGGATGCTGCAAGTGGGAGTTTATGGGAGATGAAGGGCAGTGGACAGAGTACCAGGCACATGTAAGTGAATGGTCAGGGTGAGTCAGCAGCAGCACCCAGTGGTCAAACCTCCAGAATGATTCATGTGTGCTTGCAGATATGTTCGTTTGACAGTGCTGCCATTGAGAGACAGTATCAGCAAAACCATCAAGGCCAGCTTCACTTCACCACCCAGAGATTCTCCTACATGCTGGACTTTTCAAGTAATGCACACGAGTTTGACCACAAAACTGCTCTACAGCTCGGGTTTTCAGTAAAACTAAAAGTTAAAACCTTCTCAACAGCAATGTGTCAAACCAACGTGAGTACTGGGACCAGCAGGTCGGTGAGGAGGACGGCTGATGATGGGACGCAGCGAAGCAGCAGGTCAGGAAGCCACATCACTGCATTCACAATGAGGAAAAGAACATTATTTTGTGATTTTGCTTTAGATTACTTAATAATTTAACATCTTTTAGTTTTTGTTAGTTAATTTAAAGCTGGATTTCCAAACCAAAGCTTCCTTTTTCCTTTTTCTGTAATCTTCTAAAGCATCTTTACATCTCCGGTTCTTCAGCTCAGGTTCGAGCCCGCAGTGGCAGTTTCTCGATATGGACCGGACATGGAAAGATTATTCCAAAGTAAGACTCCCTGTCCTTGTCCTGTACGCCTGAAAATAGTGATAAACCTAGCTAAAAGTTTATCTTAATTCTAAAATTTGCTGTAGTGATTTTTGGAAAGATTTTTTTTATTTTTTATTTTGAATCACTCTATATATATATATATATATATA
Source organism: Telmatherina bonti (assembly GCF_933228915.1). NCBI lineage: Eukaryota > Metazoa > Chordata > Actinopteri > Atheriniformes > Telmatherinidae > Telmatherina > Telmatherina bonti. The sequence goes on along the minus strand of NC_136632.1, from coordinate 7,525,016 downwards.
TATATATATATATATATATATATAATATATATATATGTTCTTTTATTGCATTATGTCTGTTCAGTTTTATTAAAATTGTAATTATTTATCTTACCATATTTATTATTCGAGATTCAATTTAGTAATTTCATCCATTTATTTAAATTTTTTTTACTTATTTGCAGGTATCTAATATTTTATTTGTATACCTTATCACTAGTCAATTTAATGTTTGTTTTTTTTTTTAAATCTTATTTTAGACCATCTGTATTTTTTTCCTTTTTAAAAATTTATTCTTTTTATTTTAATTAAATTTATGGTCTATCGTTCTCCATTTTAAATTTACTACTTCTATTTATTAATTTTACCTATTTAAACTTTTTCTTTTTTTTTTTATTTTATAATGCCACAATTTTTTTTTTTTTTGCAGGGATTTCATCAGTGTAGCATTTCCAGTCAGGACATTGAGCTGCAGTACCAACAGAACCCATCAGGCATCATGATATTCAGCACCAGGAAATTTAGCTACGAACTCAACTTTTCGGGTGAGCTGCAAACATCAAGTTGTTTTTGTTTACATGAAGCACAGCTGATGTCTGTGCGAGGTCCAGACTGACTTGTCGTACCTTCGTAGCCATGACTCAGAGGAACCTGTCCACAAACACCACCCGGTCAGTAAGACGACTTCCCCAGTGACTGACGTCAGCAGACAAGGAGGATGGAGGTCCGACATGTAACGCCACTTCCTGTTTCCCACTGCCTGGCATGATCAGGGGTTCCCAAAGGGGCCGCTGTACTGCAGGTTTATTACGTATTCCTGCTCCAACGCACCTAGCTTCCATTAAATGGATCCAACAGCCAGTTAAGTTCCTCACAATGACTGATTAGTTTGAGTCAGGCATGTTGGAGCAGGGAAACATGGAAAACCTGCAGGATCTCTGGACATGCCTGGACATGATGGAAAACCTTCTTCTCAAGCTGCTTCTTCTCTTTGTTGACAGTTATTCCAGTACTACTGTGATATTTCCACTTCTGTTTACTTGTGCATCACTGAGCGTCAACACGATTTTCTCTTTGAACGATGTAAACCCTCCATCCCTGCAGAAACTTACCTCTTGCCTGTAACTTCAGCCTGTGCAAAGAGGCGAACAACGCCATCTCCCATCATCCACAATAACTTCAAACAACCGAAACAGCAGAAAGAAAGTTTTGTTACAAAGACACTCGGTGTGTAAAAATAAGAACGTTACAGAAAGTGAATGGCTACAAAGACTAAAGATGGACACCTACAGCTCACCCAGATGGATTTATACATGCAGAGACGTGTCAGACATAAAGCCATGTCATACTGCTGCTTGGGTTCCAGCTTTTAATCATCAGTTTACTGTACAAACCTGTGATTAGCTTTAAAATAACAGGTTTTTTTTTTTTTTAGGGAGTTTTAAGGTAAATCAGAGGGTGAAACAAACATTTGTCATTTTAAAGTAAAGGAATTATTTATTTTGTGCTTTAACATGTTTTAAACGTCATGTCAGCACTTTGTTTACTTTCACATCTCAACAAGACCTCTGTTGTGTTTCAGCAAGAGAAAGTGATGTTTTCTGCGACAATATTAAACATGTTTCCTGCTCTTTGGTTTGTTTTTCCAAGTCGAACAAGCACGCAAATAACGACAAAAGCTGGCGACATTAGATTGTGTTTCTTTTATATATGTACACATCTTCACTGATTTCACCTCCGAGACCAGCACCTCGACACATAAAACACAGTTCACACTTCATACACATGACAGCAGTAGTTTACAAAGGATTTTGTAGAAGAATAAGCTTTAGATTTCTGCTTTGGGGTTCTGGCAAAACACGCGACACACACGCAGACGACCATATATGGGTGGCGAAACCAAAACGGCCACGAGCTCGTGTCGACCCGCAGGTGAAAAACATCCACTCAGACACATTTCTAGTCTTGTTTGCCTTAAAAAAACCAATAAAAAAAAAAGGTAGGGAATGAAAAGAACCTGTTAAGTTTAATGAGTAACGCTGCCATGTGGCGTGAAAAGAAAAATCCAACACAAGACTTTACAATCCAGCACGTTAACAATCATCAGCAGAAACAATGTGAGCAAGGTGCTTAAAAACACTCAGAACTGTTTAAAAACCTCTAAAATGTAAAGATTTATTATGAATACACAATGTTCAGCTGTTTTGAAAATCTGACAGACTTCTGGAGACACTGTAGGTCAGCCAATCGATATGCACCCTGAACAACCAATAAGGATTATTGCACTCATCTAAGGCCTCTTCCACTGTTAAATAACTTTGTGTTTACCCTTCATGTCACCCCCACGGGTCCTCGGACAGCTTCAAAGTGCTGGAACCAAAATATATAGTGATATCTTTAATATATATTATGATAAATCTTCATTTCATGAATTGATCAGCAAAAGTTTGACCGATCTCACGTGGAAATTAATGCAATTGGTCACAAAAATCAACCAAAAAAAAAAAAAAAGTTGAATGTTTCTGTTGTCGCTGAGGTCAGTAACAAAGCAAGGCATTCAAAAGGAAAAAGACATAGAGCAGAGTGCGACAGGAAAATGTTCATACGTGAGTAACTAATCGCGTACCCCTGAAGGCACATTCGCATCAGCAGTGCATGAGCGCCATGTGTACGGCCGTTAGCATTAGCATTAGCATGTTGTGAAAAGGAAACTACTGTAACACATCACACTCCATGATAACTCTTTAATTATGTTATTACTGAGTCAGTTGTAAGCAAAGTTGGTAAACTTTGTGTTTCACTTGTTTATAAATCAATTTAAGGAATAAAGAGTGAAAGCTTCGCTACGCCATAAAAAAAAAAAAAAAAAAAATTAAACTACGTAGAAAAAACTTCGACAAGTATGAGTACAATTTAACAATTAGATGTTCGTAATGCTGCAAAAAGAATCGCCATGGAGATGAAGCACAGAACTACATGGTTCGCTTCATGTATGTCACAACTTGAGTTGCTTTTCTACAAGGGGGCTCTATAGGGGGGGGCTCCTGGATGCAGATCAGTGCAACACTTCAAGCCACCTGATGGATGCCGACTGTTCCTAAGACAAGTTTCTGATCACTTCTAGCATGCTGCAGATCCTGAAACAATCAATAAAGCAGTGAAGATGCCAAAACGTAAGCAGCTGTGAAGCATTTAAGCAGCCTCTCCTCATCCACAGCATCTTGTTCATGAACTAAAATACACTCCATTCACTCAACCATTCGTCACATTACCCTAAACCTCAGGAAGAAAAGAAGAAGCTGGAATTCATCTCAACCCATCCCAAGAATGTCAAGTACAAAACAGTAGGAAACCCGCAGCATATACAGACCACAGCATAGAAGTAGAAATCCCCACCCGAATGTACCTCCGTCTGGTCGAGAACATTGGAAACCAGGTTAAATGTGGGCACAAGTCAGACTCTAAACCCAAGTGAGATTAAAAACAAACAGAAAGACCCCTGAAAGTCCTCCACGGTGCGTCTTGTGAGAATTCATACTCCTCCTGTGTGCAACTGGGTCGTGTTTAGCCAAACAAGTCTTTCAGATCGTTGTTCACAGATGCGCTTTGTTTAACCCCAGCCTGGTTCATGCTAGGAGCTCCAGCTGGCTGAGAAAAGTTCTGGGGGCTGAAAAATGGGTTCGCTTGCATCCCAAACCCAGCGGGCACCCCTCCCATAGCTACTGGCACACCCTGCATCTGGGTCTGACTGTTCTGGCCTGAACCAAACTGGCTTAGCCAGGGGGTGTTGCTTCCAGGTGTGGACTGGGGACCCATTTGGTTGAGAGGGACTTTGGGCTTGCTGGGTGTAAAAAGACTGTCTAAGGCTGACATGTCAGGAGCTTTACTGGTCTGCCCAGTTGGTCCTTGATTCTGTGTGAGGACTCCAAAGTTTGGGGTGCTGGTGGTGGTGGCCATCCCACCATAAAGGCTGGGGCCTGCGGGCCGCATGCCCATTCCCAAGCCTCCTGTCTGAAAGCCCATCGTTGGGTTGAAACCGTTTGACATTGGAGCACCCATGGAGCCCACCATAGGACCAGTGGAAGGGAAGGCAGGCATGGTGGTGCCCTGAACTGGTGCGGGTTGAGCTGTGTTGGCCAAAGACAGGCTGTTGAGGGATGTCATGTTGTTGAGCAGGCTGCTGGTCAGATCTTTAGTCTGGAAGAAAAAGACCCGATTCATGACAACAAGCTGGTGTCGCAGCGCCCGTGTGTTGGAGCGCCTGTGTGTCGAAGTGCCCGTGTGTTCAGGCTTTACCTGCGCGTTGGCCGTGGCGGCTGGTTTGATTGATTGTGGCGCCAACGGCTGCTGGCTCCTCAGTTTGGCCGCCTGCTCCTGCTCCTTAGCCAATCGCTGCTTCTCCTCCAGCGTCAGAGACATCTAGGAGGCGTGCAGAGGCAGATACAACGTAAACCAACTGACCTGCGGACACAATGCCTAAATGCACTATGAGGTCATGTACGTACTCTGTTTGGCTGCGAGCTTGTTGAACTGGATCCATTTTCCTTCCCATTAACGCCAGTGCTACCGAAGATGTCATCAATCTGAGCACAAAAACAGTCCACAGTCTCACAACACGTATGTGCGTTCAACGAACACCCATATTATCTCAGATAAAACCGCCTCCTACCTGGTTGCCGGAGTTAGGTGGGCTCTTGGTCTCCTCTGATTGGCTCCCTGGATTTGAGATGTTCAGACTCCTGATGAACGATGAAAACACAACATTAAAACATATTTAATCCTCATTTGAAAGATTAATTGTTCGTTTCTTAGAACTAAATAAGCACACAAACTATCGTCAAACGAACAGATACCTCTGTTGCTCCTGCATGACGTGCAGCTGCTCCAGCTTGGTCTTGTGTTCAGCCTCCATGCGGCTCAGCATGTCGCGGATAACCACCATAAAGGAGTTAAACTGAAATATGGACAAGATCATCGCATCTTCTTCTACTGCGTCGTGTACAGTGTGTGCAGTCAAATAAAAAAACTTTTGGAATGAAAATTAATGAGACATTTTCAGACATGGATGAGTCTTGTGGTGCGGTACCTGGTTAAGATTGAGGTTGTTGTCTATGCTTAGAGAGACGAGGTGGGGCAAGGTCTTGGTGGCAAGATGCTCCTTTGGGATACCAAGCTTCTTGTGACTGAAGGTGCACTTATAGATACCTACAGTAAGCAGGAAATGGGTCAAATATTAGATCATGAACTAATCAGTGAACGACTGTTGATGCTCTGGTTTGTTTACCTAAAATGCCCATGAGCACAGCTGGTTCTCTGGAGGGAATCTGTTGTAGGAAGGGCAGGATCTCGTCAATGACGAACCATTTGTCTAGATATTCCAGAATCTTTCCCAGACACACCAGAGAGTTCACTCGCACCTGCAGATGATTCATTTAGTAGTCGACAGCGACAAAAGTAAGAAGGAACATTAGTTGGAGAGGGACAAAAATATAAATACATAATTTTTTACTGTTATTCTTTAGATCATTATTAATTTATTTCAATAAAATTATTATTTTTTACTTGAATTAAAAAAAAAAAATCAGTCATTTAAAAAAACATGAATAAAAACCAAACTTTTATATATAAAATTTATTATACATAAAATGTATTTATATTTATATTATATAATATATAAAATATATATATATATATATATATATATATATATATATATTTTATATATATATATATATATATATATATATTTTATATATATATATATATATATATATATATATATTTTATATATATATATATATATATATATATATATTTTATATATATATATATATATATATATATAATATACATATCTACACACAAATACTTTTAAATAAATAAAAGAGAAGCATAAATGTTTGATGGACGACTCACAGCAAGTGAGGAGGTCTGTAGGCAGGCCGATTTGATCCGGGGGATGAGAGAATTCTTCATAGACGGATATTCGATTAGGTTGGCGAACGTTGGGATGATGTTCAGGCACAGCTCCTGCTCAGCCACAGATAAGACGATATGAAAAATGAGTGTTATGATGCAGAGAATAGCATTCATTCTCTCTGTGCTCTCCAGATCCCACGAAAAAGCTAGAACAAAGAGCGCCTGCAGGCAAAATAATTAGAGCTTGCCAAGGTTTCCATGTGGAATACTAAAAATGTACATCCATTAATCAAAATTGGCAGCTGGTGTGGAATTTTCTGCAGAACTAAAAAGTTTCCCTTTTTCACCTGGATCTGTACTGAGGGAGCCTCCAGAGCTCTGTAGACCATGGGCAGCACGCTGTTCTTGATGTCCTCTGGAGGCGTCTTCGTCAGAAGCAGGTCCATCTTTTGCAGGAATATCAGCAGGATCTGCACACCACAGTAAGACCAGTTAGGAAAAGCATACTGGAAAAGAAAACTCGCTTATGTGTCACGATGGAGAATGTTTGTAAGTAGAAGTGAGTCAAAACTGTGATTTTAGTGCAACTTTTAGCGCTACGGACAACACAACACATACGCCAGCTGATGTGACAAGAACATATTCACAGCAGAGACCACTCACCATATTACTAGCCTGAAGAGGCATGGGAAGAAGAATACAGAGAGAAGATTTTATACAGCAAGCGCTTTAGTCAGCTTATATCCACATGATCAAAGCCAGAGTCAAAACACACCGGTGACATCGCTTAGTCTTGCTGCTATCATGGAAAAACCTCAGCTGTCTCAGTACCATGGACATGCACAGCCTCCAGTTCCTGTAAATTAACCCAACATGCATTTCTACCTGAATGGGCTCCTGCTGCTTGAAAACAGGCGTCAGATCAGGCAAGATGAGGCGAGTGTATTCCTCCTTGGTGCACTCCTCTGCAATCAGCAGCACGTTGGGCAGAACGAAGGGAACCATGTCTGGGTTGACAAACTCGGAGGTCAACGCGGGTAAGATGCGATACACCACCACTCTCTGCGGGGAAGAAAGGACAAAAGAACCTGCCATTGTTAGACTGAAGGCTCAGAAGGTCTGTTTAATATCATCAGCGCGTTATTTGTGCTTTTATATTTTCTGCTTTTACAGTTTTTAATCCATCTTGTCGAATATGCTTTGTTTGGAATCTGTTTTTCCACTCATTGAAGACTGAACTTTGGCATCCATCTCGCAGCCTGCTGTACTCTGAGCTCACCAGCAGCTAAAAGTCAGTCTGATGTTGATCCGTCTTATCTATTCGTCATTTTTTCCTGTTTCTTTTCCGCTGATACTGTCCCCCTGCGACAGTCATTACTAGGGATTCACCGATACCGATAATATGAGCACATCACTCCGGTTTTATCATCTCTGCACTGGCTGCCTGTGCACTTTAGGATCCATTCCGCTGTACCTCTCTGAGCTTCTCCATCTTTACACACCCTCTCCATCTCTCAGGTCAGCTGACTAACTACTTCAGTCTGTACCGAGGACGAAAGGGAAGCTCAGGGGGACCGGGCCTTTGCGGTGGCAGCACCTAAACTGTGGAATGAGCTTCATTTACACATTAGACAGGCCTCCACTATATCTGCTTTTAAATCTGTACTGAAGACCCATTTATCTAAGCTGGCTTTCTGCACAATAAGTTGACTTTTTAGATCTGATTTTATTTTGATTGTTTTCATTTGACTGCTTTTATTTTTTGATTGTTTTTAGATGTCTGAATTTTTTTTTTTAAGTTGTCCTAATGTATGTTATTTATTAGGTTTGTTTTTAACCCCCCACAAATGTGGCACTTTGGTCAACATTGTTGTTTTTAAAGTGCCTCATAAATAAAGTTGTGTTGTATTGTATTGTATTAGCAGTATCGGTATTGACGCAATACCATGTTTGTACTCATACTTGGTATTAATAGAAGTTCAAATACCACACGAGTCAAGCCAGTGCAGATGTGTTTGATGACATGCTTCGGACATGTTTTAAAAGAAATAAATGCCTTGAATGTTAAAATGTGACATTTTTTGTTCCACTAAAAGTTAGATCTTTGTTCCAAAACCACACATTTATAGTTGTATTTAGGTAAAATGTGCCAATTCAGAATAAAACTTGTTGAAATTCCTGAATCTGTATCGTGATGATATTTGAATTGGTGAGGTAATTTCAGAAAGGATGGGTCATTTATTACAACCTAATGAAATCTTACACAGTTATAACAGCGATAATAACCATAGTCACAATAATGTTCACATAAACAGGTTTGGTATCGGCAAATATTGGTATCCGCAGATATTCAAATTTCAGATATCGGCATCGGATCAGAACTTGAAAAACGTGGATCAGTGCATCCCTCGTCATTACGCTGATATCCACTTGCTAGTATGTGACACAGCATGAGAAGCGACTCTCAGCTGTAAAGTGATGCAGCGTCCTGTGAGCAAAAGTTGTGAAAAGGGTTGTCTAAGCCTTGCAACGCTCCTGGATCAACAACGGATTCTGGAAAGTCCATAAATACCAGTATGCCATTAAAACAGGTCAGAAACTGAGGCTACGTTCACACTGCAGCCCTTACTGCTTAACAGGTAGTATTACAGGTAAATGTGACCCGTCTGCAGACTGCTGTGTGAACGGCTCACGCTCCAGAAGCGACCCGGCTGCTCAATTGAATATTAATCAATAAACATTAATGACATCACACACAGAACCGTGGTAACCAGAGGAAACCGTTAAAACAGTGCGTGGAGGTAGTCGGCAAATTTGTGAGCAGGTTGTGATAAAAAAATTTTTTTAAAAATGCTGAAGAGGATAAATAAATGTTATTTTGCTATGACGTCCGTCCTCGGAGCAACTGCTGCTACATCAGTACGGTGGAGTGTGTGAACGTGGTGTCGCAGACGGGCCGCGAGCTGGAGTTCTTCCAGAACTTTAGGATATCAAGAAATACTTTTTACACATCTGTCAACAAATCGCCTCAAGACTTTGGAGGCGTGCCACGTTGTTTAGGAGACCCATTATCCTTAGAAAGGGAGGAGCAGGGCTATACTGCTTAGCAACGGGGGCAGGTTACCGCACCTTAGCTAACCTGTTAAACATGGCTAAAACCTCTGTTTGCTCTGTGGTCCATGACTTTTCCAGAGATGTGCAACATGTCCTCATGCCTGAAGGCAGAATGCCTCTCCAGGAGATCCAGAATGAGGTCAAAGTAAGGCTGCTCGATTATGACAAAAATTATTTTGTCATATTATCACGATTATTTTGACTGAAATTGAAATCTCGATGATTTAACACAAGTATCCAGTATTTATAAACAACGCTGCGCGTCGTTCTCAACTCCATGTCGTGCATTATAACCGTCTAATTCACGGTCCCGAGTTGTTAAATCCGATTTTACAGCTTATATAGGAACTATTTTACGTTGGCCTGGATGTACGTTTTATGCCAAACAACGGCTGTCAGGCTGCAGCGCGTTTCTCTCATTCACCTGTTAAAAGACGGCTGATCTGAACCAGCTGATTAACACGTTGCTATGGTAACGCCCCGGTAACGGAGGGATATTACAGTGTTTAACTTGCCGAACTATGTATAGGAAAATAATGCAGCCAGCTGTCAGTGACAATGGTATAAACTATGTTTAGGTGAACTTCCACAACCTACTGCAGTTATTCTACATTGACCTGCAGCCGGAGCCGACTGAGACTGGCCGCCTGGGAGTGCTTTAGGACGGGAGAGGCTCCCGCTGCTCCTTCCTTACAGTAACTGCAGAACAATATGTGCCTTTAAGTCAGTCGCCAAAACACCAGAAAAGTCTCTAATAACTCCAGTAAAAGCTGCTAGATTTGTCGCTTTTAACAAAAAGGTCGGCAGATTTAGCGAGAAAGTCGCCAAGTTGGCAACAGTGTCTGAATGAAAGCAAAGCGGCTGTGGGAGGAGTTTACAGCACAGCGCTGCAACGCCAGAGATGCTCGATTAGCAGCTGAAGACAGCAGGAGAGGAAACTGCAGAGAGAAAAATAATCGCACCCTTTTATTTTTATGATTGTTGAAAACCCAGATCGTAATCGAGATAAAAATCTGATTAATCGCCCAGCCCTAGGTCAAAGTTGCCCTGAATGCGACCGGGTCGTTCAGCCTTAAGTTGAGCAGCAAATGATCAGATATGAGGAGGAATTGAGGACCACGTATCCAAGTGGCTTGGCTCGCATTGAGGGGAAAAGTAAAAAGTCAGGTCTGTGTCGTTCAGGCCTTGTCGGTAGCAGGTACGAAGATACGAAGATATTTTTCTCCGACTCAGTTTGTCATCCACACAAAAACACAGATTTATGCAATCGAAAACGATTCTTTAAGAAACTGCCGATTGAAGGGAAATTTGCACGTCTGCATGCGGACATGTATAGCCGGAACGCTACCGTCTGCGACAGAAAGTACCAGAATGTCACACGTGCAACCTTTGTTTTCAACAGCGTGGACGTCCTCAGAGCTGTTACCGTTATCTGTTGTCTACGTACTCCGTGTGTGTTTGTTTTACACCGCTGTCAGCTCCACGTAGACGACCAAAGATTCAGCACCAGTATTTTCCACCATATGATGTTGGAGGCATGTTTGGTGTTTTGTGGACGTGACGTCATGAGATGGAAGGTTGTTCTGATTGGTCAGGATTAGAGGCGCTACTGCCGCCTGAAGGTTTGATATGCTTTTGAATTTGCTTACTAACACGGTTATGCAGATATGTGTGGATGGATTTGTTTTAGACAAACTAGGTCATGTCATGTTTTTTTTACTGGCCAGAGGGGGGAATATGTTGGGTTTTACAAAAACACGTCTATGCATGGACAAGGTGTCAGATTTGTAATGAAAAGATCAGATTCAGGTCGTGTAGGGACAAAAAGATCAGATGTGGTTCACTTCAGCCTGCAGTCTGAACGCAGTCTTTTACTTTTATGGCCAGGAGTGTTTATAGTGCTACTTTAATATGCACAAGTATGAAAACAGCAGTCTCAGCAAAGCTAATGCATCCTTTTAACCTGTTTCACGCTGCAGCTCCAAACCAGAAGCTTACCTTTGGTAGTTTGGGCAACACTTTGGGAAGGCCTTTGAAGAACTGGGACTTCTGGAGGTTGTCCCGCTGGAACAGGGAGTCGAAGTACTGCAGAGTTACGGCACCGACGTCGTCAAAAAACGGGATCTAAAATCCACACAAAAATGCAACAAATGCATTCTGAGAAACATTCAAATATCACAAACACATAAAAAGAGAATACATCTTGAACTTTAGCTGATTATTTTCGGGTTTTATTTTTTAAGTTGGAACCTTGGTCATCTGGTCGGCGTCGGGCCGGACGTTTGGGGTGACGCTGAGCAGCATCTTCACATGTTCCCGAACTTCCTCAGGGATCTTGTTTAGCACTGCTGGACTGATGCTGCTCAACTACAAGAGAACAGAAGTGAAAGAGAAGCTCTGCTGAAGAATATTACTCAGTCAATGACTTAAATCTGAGCAAGGAAAAAAGTGCAAACTATGATTGTTTTTTGGACAAACCCTTAAATAACTGAAAATACAGACAGGTTTACAATCATTTGTTTCTGTTCAGTCGCTTTCACAGGAGCCACTCCTCCACTCACCTGGTCCAGCTGCCTGCTGAAACTCTTAAAAATGTCGTGCTTGTTCACTTGAAATACAGGCTTGCCCTCACTGAATACAGCGTGCATCACCACGCCAAGAGAGTACATGTCGGAAGCAGCGTCACAGCTGACGGAGAGTATGTACTCAGGAGCCAGGTACTCAGGATTGGGGAGGCAGAGAGGAGGAAGGTTGGGCTCCCACTCTTTAGATGTGTACTTGGGCTAAAAGTAATGAAAGAACAAATGGATGTAAAGGCTTCTGATAAAAGGTGAAAGCAGCAAGCAGGCAGGTTAAAAGGCATTAGGATAATAAACGTATGCGTACCTCGGCATCTGAGGGGTTGTTGGAGGAGATGCTGAAGTCAAAGCCCATGATCTTCCAGGCTCCACTCTTGTTGAGGATGATATTCTCTGGACACAGGTTGCCGTGGACCATTTTAACCCCACTGTGGAGAAAAGACAAACCCTCCGAGATCTGGAGACACCGAGTGAGGGAGAGAGAGAGAGAAATATGTGAAAATGTCAATTTGAATGAAAATCCAGAGGATAAAACCATTTTCTGCATTATTTCCTGCACTCAGAATCATCTCATTTCACCTCAGACAGGAGAATCTGTTCACCTGTATTCAGGTTTGTGTGTTTGATGCGTCGCTTTTAAACATTTTCACGTAAGCATGACTCAGTTGGGTATAACTGCGCGCTACATAAGAAGTATACCCATAATCCTACAGGTCAAAATATTTAAGACGACAAAATAATTCAGACTAATGTGATGTTCTTACTAATTTAACCTGAAAATGAGACTAAAAAGGTAATTGAAACCTTTTAAACACAATGTCCGTTTAAAAAAAAAAACAACTTCATAAAAAGCTTGTAATTATAACAGATTTTAAAAGACTTGCAAGATTAATAATGAACTTAAACCCAATTTATGACCTAAGCTCGTAAATTCTTTAAAAAGCTAAAGTAAAAAGGGAATTTAAACATCAACCTTTCAACAGGTAAACTGTGGCGGGTTTCCTCTGACAGTCTGACATTTTACAGACCAATCAATGAATTCTAACAGCAATTGTTTGATTAATTAGTCCGATCCAATCCAACTTTATTTATAAAGCGCTTTTATAACAACACAGTTGACCTAAGCGCTGAACACCAACAAACAATAACATTATACTAAAGAATAAAATATTTTAAAAACAATAAAATTATTAGTGACAATAACAGTATAGAACAATAAAAAACCATTAGTTCAACCCCCATCGATCTCACCTGCAGCAAGCCATATTTGGTCTCCACGTCATAGAGTTTATATTCCTTGATGTCGTTGGGCACTGGGCTGGGCAGGTTGTCCCACTGGCCCAGCACATTGGCCAGACTGGCGAACACTGGCTCTGTGCAGAATGCCAAGCAGTCTCTGAGGTCCAGATGACAAAATGATTTCAGACGACAAGATAACAACATGTGCCAAGGCTAAAAATCAAACTAAATGTTGTGATATTTGGACAAAAACTAAAGTAACACTGGTGCAAAAATAAAATGAACACATCCCCCTCACTTTATTCCTCTTTGCTTCTGTTTACATAAACAGATAAATAAATTTGTGATGCAATCACCGTGACTCTTCCAGAGGATGCTGCACCGTTAAGAGACGGGGATGACGCAGCCTCGTCAGCTGCTGCACGCCTCTTTTCAGTGAGTCAATGATCTGGTCCTTGTCAAACTTCTGATACTTGTCAATCATCTTCTTATCAAACACAAACACTGCCACTTCCTGAGGAGCGACAAACAACAAAGCACTCAAGGATTAGCTGCGTCCTGTTGCGGCGTCCTGAGACGACCTCTTCAAAAGCAAAAGCATTGTTAATCATTTAACCATGCAAGCAGAGTCTAAACATGTTTGACAATGATACGGTGTGGTCAGAGTGGAGCTATAAATACACACACACCTGTTTGGTGGACTTCTTGGTGCCATTATAGATTCTCCAGCACAACCCAGGACCTCCACTTGCAATATGTCGCCCAACTTCGAACTCTCGTGTCACCGGGTTGCCCATAACAGCGCTGGTGACGTCCGCCGTCACCTTAGTGACGGTGCTTTTCAGCTTGTTCAGCATGGACTCCATGTTCAGGCTCGATCTGGAAGCTGAGGTAAGACATTGATTTTAATCAAAGAGGAAAGAGAAGTGGTTTACAGAGTGGACTTGGTTAAATGTGGAAACACACGGTGGTCTTTACAAGCATTGAAGGAGACAGTGTGTTCTTCTGGCAAATCTATCAGACATGGACTCTAATGCACCTGCATGAAAATCTGCACATCAAAGCACTTCCCGTTGTCCTGCCTCGGGAGTATAGACATTGAAACAGCATAAGCTGTCTCCAAAAATATAAAATGACTCAAAGCACACTCAGATGCACAGCAATAAGGCTCTTTAGAAAAAAAAAAAACAACAAATGTCAGTGCCTTAAAAGCATGTTGGCCAAAAGTAAGTCAGACAGCAGAACACAGCTGCAGGTAATGAAGCGCTTCATAATGGAGTTTTAGGTCCTTTCATGAATAATCAAATAAAACATCTAAAAAAAAACAACAAAAACCTCATATGTGCATTATAATGCATGCTGTGGGTTTTAAATTTGCAATTCCTTATTGTCTATTACAGAAACAAATGGGAACAAGCACAAATTTAAATGAAGCTGTGCAGTTTGCCAGCGAATAAAGCTGATATGTTTTCATACAATGTACAGAAGCATCCCGCTGTGCTGTGAAAAGGATAGTCAGCAACTGTGTCTGCCTCATCCAACCTATTTCTTTTCCATGTTTTTTTTAGTTATATATGAATTAAATCCCTCATGGAAGATGTACACGTGTTTAAAGGAGTACTAGGTTATCTAAATATGCCCCAAAGAGGATCAGATGGGTATATTTAATAGGGGTGGGAAAATAGTATAGATTGCTTCACAATTTGAAAATCGATTTTTTTTTTTCAAATAAAAATAATCCATTATGAAATGTTAGACATTTTTATGGTTTTTATTTATCTTTTTACTGGTCTTCTTGGGCATTATAGCAGCAGAATGATGGTCTGGTTCCTATGTTGTTTTTTCCTAACTGAAATCAAGAAAACAGATGAGCAAAAAAAAAAAAAAAAAAAAAATTACATTTTTTTTTGTTTGTTTTTAATCTACAAAAATCAGCAAAATCAAAGAAATGTGAGAATCGCAATCAAATCGGCACCCAAAAAATCAGAATCAAATCGTAACAAAAGCACATCACCACAACCCTAATAGTTAACCATGCGAATCTCAGTGCTACAAAACACTGCTCACAGTTTATGTCTGGAAAGAGTGTCATAGACTTTAAGCCAGTGAGTAGTTATAAATGTAAACCCTGTTTCTGATGTTCAGTGATGCAATATTTTGTGACACATTTCCTCTGGCTTCTTCAGACTGCAGATCTTAATGATTACTGTGCTTCTAACTAAGCATCTAAAGTCTTTACATGTAAATAATCATCAGTCCTTTAACGCCAATAATACTCAGTTCACTGGTCTAAGCTTTAATATGGACTTTAAGGTAATGGGCAGACTGGAAGGATGAGTTTTTCAGATGTTAAGATCACAGAAACCACCTACATGGATCCTGCTTATAAACACATCTAGCCAAGAACAACAGATAGATCTCATTATAAACAGATTGGTAACTTTGGTATGATATGACTAAATAGTCCCACAATAACTTCACATTATTTACCCTCGTTAGGCTAAAACTTTGTTAATTTTCTCGTTCAACTTGACTGGCTCGTCTGATGTCGACATCTCTCTCTGTTAGCCAACTTAATCGTGTTGCTCAGCCCAAACGCAGACATCAATGTTAGCAGGACTGTTGGTATAAAATAACCACTTTTTTAAATTCTTTTCAAGCCTGATTTCAACCCGCTGCTTGTTCATGGAGCTAATGCCACTGTCACACAATGAAAAGCTCTTTTCCAGACAGATCCTTGGAGCTAACTAGCCAGCAACGCTTAAGTAAGCAGCTTCGTTTCACACACAGAGCGACGTGTTTCATCTTTAAAAGAGAAGCCTTCACAAAATAAAAACATAAAACATATTTACCTTAGTGGGGGGGGGGAAAGAGTCTCGATTTTCAGGCTTGTTTCAAGAGGAAATCGGTAAGACTGCTGTCAGTATTGGCTGTGAAACACAGCCCCCATGTCTTCCAGTCGCATACGAAATGAGCTAGCTTAGCACGCTAGTAAACCAGAAGACCTACTTCCGGGTTTTGTCAGGTGCATTGACGTCATCACCGAGTTTCTCCTTTTTATTCAATTCAATTTTATGTATATAGCGTCAAATTACGGCAATGCCATCTCAACACGTTTTTCAGACAGGAAAAAGAATACATAATGAAAGCCAATTCGTAATAGCCTACATAAGGAAACCAACAGATTGAGTTGGAGGGTCCACCCTCTCCACAACACAGTGAAGAAACAATAAAGTGTGTTCAAAGAGAGGCTTCTTCAGGTTCGCTGTAAGACTGAAAGATACAGAAGATCATTCCAGCCAGCAGCCATCAGCCTCCGCAACAAGACCCCCTCAAATTAATTATTATTATATACTACAAGATTGAATTTCCCTTTGGGGATTAATAAAGTATTTTTCATTCATTTTCATTTCATTTCATTCAACTCAATCTCCCATCCTGAGCAAGCACACTAGGACAGTGGGAAGGAAAAAACTCCCTTTTAACAGGAAAGAAACCTCCGGCAGAACCCGGCTCAAGGACAGACAGCCATCTGCTGTGTGGGGGGAAGAGGACAGAAAGACAACAGGAACTGCTACTCCCGGC
This sequence comes from Telmatherina bonti, assembly GCF_933228915.1. Lineage (NCBI taxonomy): Eukaryota > Metazoa > Chordata > Actinopteri > Atheriniformes > Telmatherinidae > Telmatherina > Telmatherina bonti. Next base: position 7,508,601 of record NC_136632.1, on the reverse strand, counting down.
CAATTATTTACAATCGCCTGCAAAGTTTCTGCCGAGCAAACATTGTAAATTTGTCGTTAATGTTTTTCTCCCTGGGTTACTTTGTAAAGTATTTAAAATATTATCAGAATACTTTGATAATTCACAAACTAATTTACTTTTCTCATGACAAATAAGACCCAAAAAATCACTTAGGTGTAGATGGTTAACAATTATCTTTGTGACTATTTGCTAATGAAAATACTTTATTAATCCCCAAATAATGAGAAATGATAAAAAATAAATAAATACTTAAAATGAGACCATACGGAAAAAAAAACAACCTCAATTATAAAGAATAAAATAGATTTAACTCAGTTAAGAGTATGAAGAATTCAATCTAAAAAATTATAAGTCATTCTTTGGTGCCAAATAGGCAACCTCAGAGTATCCCATTAAAAACCCACCGACAGACTATAAGTCAGTTATTAAAATAGGATAAGCAAGGCATTGTTTTTAAAATCTTTTTATATGTTGTTACATGTTTCAGCATCTTAAAGTGCATCCTAATATTCTTTCAGTGTTTTCAAACAAAAGAGATAAATAGCGAGTTATTGTTGTACAATCTGGATTCATAAAAACTAAACCATCAAAAATTCTGAATAAGGCCATTTATTTGCCCCAAGATTAAATTAGTAGACTAAAATTCATAAAACTTACCTTTTCAATCAGGTGACAAAGCTCAAGATTCAAGTAAAACCCTAAAAAGTTCAATTTAAACATTTACTGAACAACCATAAAATTACAACTAACATCACCCTGAGCTACATTTAGTCTAACACTCTAAAGCATCCTCTTATTTCCTAATAAATCTCAAACAAAAATAATAGAATATGTGATTTATGCAACTGCAGTGGCATACTTTACTATTACCTTAACAATAGACGCTTCCAATCATGACAAAGCATCAGCAATATAATGATCAATCTGTGTAAATGTATCACTGGTGCATTGAAGAACACAGCACCAAAGTACACTGAGAGAAGCCCAAATGAACCGAATGTCAATGGAAACCATCTTCATGGACTGGTACACAAGCTCCTCATTAACCACTGCCGCTAAACAGCTGGCTGATTGGCCAAACAACTTAAACAACTTTTTTTTCCACCTTTATCTTACAGCAATACCTCACATGGGACAGAAATGTATGATTTAACTGCTGACATTTACAACATGCATCATTTCTTAAACCATCATTAGAAACATGGGATCATATAGAGCATCAAGTTTCCAAAGTAGTGCAAAAATCATATCCGCTGAAATAATGCCTGAATCTCAAAAGCTCCAGGTTCTTTATCATGTCAGTTTAAATGGTATTTACAGCTGCTTTACTAAACTGTTGTGCAGCGCTTCTGTGAAATCCGACCAGTTTTGTTTCAGAAAGTACTGGAGAAGTGCTGGAGGAAAACCACAGGGTGATGCTTCTCAAACTCTATGAGCAGCTTCCTCTTCTCTTTAACAGGCATGCTCTTGCTGGATGAAATGTCACAGAGAAGCTGTTTGAGGCTTTCCAGGGTGGTGGCCTCACGCTGGTCCTCGTACTCCTGTGAAGTCATCTGCTGGCAGAAAGTGAAGGCTGCAACATAGAAAGAAGGATTTCACACACACACACAAACGGGCAGATATTGACAGATATCTTCTTCATGTGGACAAAACACTTTTATACTTAGTCATAACTGAGTTCCTGAACTTAGTTAACTCTTTAAGCGTGGGTACTAGTTTGCCTGCAGAAGATAAATGCCACGCCTAACCAGGACTCTTTAACAGATTAAAAATACTGTTTATATTTCAAGATTCTTCCAAATCTGAAGGTGTATTGCGATGTTAACGTGTGTGTGAATAATTCTGTGAAGCTTCTTTACACTTACAAGCAATTGAGTCGGGGTCTTTGCCCTGCTGCAAAGTCCTCAGGGTTCTCCTCACTGCTTCAATCAGGGTTGTAGGAGTCTGTCAGGGAAGGAAAGCAAACGCTGAAAGCAGTGACTCAGCATCCAGAAAGTCCAGTTTGCTGTCAGTGTAAAGCCGTGACCATAAGAAACATCATAAACGAGGCTTCAGGAGGAGCGAGGAACTCACACGACTGGTTTGAGTTACAGCTGATTAACACTATAAACATTAGGGGTCGGAAAATTGAAATGAAGATTTTTTTTTTGCTTCACAATTTGAAAAAAGATTTTTTTTGGTTAAAAATAGATTTTTTAAAATAAATAAAAATAATACATTATAAATATTGTAATTTTTATAGTTTTTATTGATCTTTTTACGTGTCTTCTTGGGCATTATAGCAGCAGAATGATGGTCTGGTTACTGTGTTGTTTTTTCCTAATTAAAATGAAGAAAAATGACGAGTAAAAATAAGTTTCATACATTTTTTTTGTTTTGTTTTTAAATTTACAAAAATCAGCAATATCGAAGAATTGTGAGAATCGCAATTTAAATCGAATCGGCACCCAAAAAATAAGAATCGAAACGCGACAAAAGCATATCGTCACATCTCTAATAATCAATGTGAAATCAAACCAACATTAATGAGTGTGCAGAAGCTTTGACCTGCTTTTCTTTACATTTTAACCAGGAAAGGAAGGAAACAGCTGCGGTTGCTGAAACTTGCTGAACAACCTAAATTTTCCTGGATGATATTTGTTGCAATGTCTTTGAGCAGTTGTCAGGAATAGTTCTCCTGACTTCTTGAAGGATTTTTCCAAACCTCTTTGGATGTTTCTGCCTTTTGATTCATCGTCCAGATGATCCCACTCTACTTCTCCAAGGTCGAGGTCTAAGCTCTGGTGAGGGTCTGTCCCTCCATCAGACCTGCTGCCACCAATTCCACTCCAGTTCTTCTGCCATTTGTCCCACTAAAGCTTTTCCTCCACGTTTACCTTCCATAAGAACAACTTCTTGTTCCTTCCATGGAGACCATTTCTGACGAGGCTTCAGCCAATAGCAGATGGATTAACTGAAGGTCCAGATCATTCACTGGTTTAGTTTCCACTATGTTTAAAGGACACACACAGTGTGCTGACAAGCCACCTTTCAGACAAATCCATGTCAAGAAGGACTTTACTGGGGCAAAAATATTATTTAATGCCTGTTGAACTGTTTTTACATGCAGAGATAACTCGTATTACCTTGAAGAGTTCAGTGTGATTGTCCATGAGAAAGAAGACCAGGGTTTCGCTCTGTGATCGGGTCAGCTCGTGGTTCTGAACAAGAGCTCTCTGAAAGGTTCGGCAGATCAGCTGCCTGTTATCAGTCTGGAAAATAAAACACAAACACGTCAGTAAGAGATCCTTCAAACACGTCCAGCTGCTGATCCAGCTTTGGGTGAAATTTAGCAAAACAAAGCTCTTGTACAATCATAAAAACAGACACAATTGCAGTTTTTCCATTGTTTTCTCTTCTATAAGTGTGTAAAAAGGTGAAACTGACTGGATGCTGTTTGGAAAGTTGCGCTACCTGCTTCTGAAGACGGCAGGCGTCCGACTGAGCGGCTGTGGCCATGAAGATCAACAGTCTGCGCAGTTCATCTCTCACACTCGTCTCCAGCAGCCGTAAACACAGTTGAGATGCTCTGATGGCGTCCTGCGACTTCCCTTCATCTGGAAACAAACCCGCCCAAGAGAGGATTACCATGAAAAGGGACGCCTGCGTTTCATTTATTATTACTGACAGGGTTCTCAAACCTCACCCAGTAAATTTAAAATGGCAGCATGGATATCCAGGTAGCGTCCTGACAGAAGTGGAGCTTTTTCTTGCCCGCTGTAATAATTGGCGATGGTGTCAAAGAGCAGTCTTTTCTGGCTCGCCATGTGCTCTAAGTTGCCATCATTTACTGAGGTATCGCCATGCTGCTGGCTGAGCTGCTCCCCAGTTACCACGATCAGCTGGTCAGGAAACAGCTCCAAGCAGTCTGCTGCTGCTGACAGCCACGCATCCAACCTGAAGGGAAAAGATGACTCCGTCTCTAGTGGGTAGCAAATACACAAGGACAAACATGAAATCCTGTTTAAACTGACTGAGGTAGGCTGAGGGAGTCGGGCAGCTCTCTTTCCAGGCATGTGTTGGAGAAAACCAGGTCCTGGCTGGCCAGAGGAACTCTGCAGGCTCGAGGGTGAACCCTTTCAGGAGAGGTCAGGATGCAGTCCAACATGGGCACCTCTATGATCTGCAGCAGCTGCAGCAGCGTCTGTTGTTTCCAAACCTCCTCCACCACTACAAAACATTAAAAAAAAAGATCACAAAGAAGACAGAAATCTGAGAAGATATGTCCATTTTAAACAAACAGACTTGTTCCCTCACAGAGCCCCAACATAACGACAAGTTCTGACAGATTTGCTTCTTACCAGCTTTGGAGAGAAAGCCAGGAGTTGTTGTAGTTTTGTTCAGATTTAGAGACAAGGATGGATGCAGGTCGATTGTTCTCAGAAGCCTTTCAACCCTCCTGTCTGATGGTCCGACAGCAAGAGGGTTTGAGATCGTCCTGAGCTCATTCAACCTGAGACAAAAGGAAACATTTTGAAGATTATTAAGCATTTTTGGTCTATTTAAAAGTCAAGTCAGTCTTTTCCAAAATATAACTGAGTCTGCAATAATCTCATATTTAATCAGACTGATTTAACTTTAATGCAGTAAAACATAAACTAAAGTACATATTAAAAGTTAGTTGAGAAATAATGTTACTAGGGATGTCAAGATTACTTTATTTCTCAATCATCACTTTAAACTTCATGATTATCTAATCGAACAGATTCCTCAACATCACTTTCTATTAAAGATTACATCCAAACCAAACCAGCAGAGCAGCGTGAAGAATGAAACAAACTAATATAACATCCTCCTGTCACCACTTGCGTTGCTTTAAGTTGCAGAAGAGATGTATGAGAGGAGGAAAAATGCATCAGTCCCTCAAAACAAAGAGATTAAGTCGTCCTTGTTGGAGTTTAGTGGTTAGGCTTCAGGAAAGAAAGTGACACCAGCCTGTAAATCATGCTATAAGAAAGTTTTCATAAGCAGAGGAAACGTTTCACCACCTGAAGGATAATCACCAGCTTTGAACCCTGAAGTGAAGGTAAATACATAGTAACTGGGTTAAATGGCATTAATGTTTACCTTATGAAGCGCATTAAAAAATGTTATGGTCCCATTTGCAATTTTGCAGCTGTGTATGACTCAGCAGAACCTTTTTTCATGGCTAGGTTTCACTGTTTGTGTACAAACAGAAATAATGTGTGAGCTTGATGCCTTTTTAGTTATCATGTGCAGTTGCTTGTAAAATAATCATATTTAATTTCAGATATACAGCTTTATACTATGTGTTTCTAAACTCTCTACTCAGGTTTAAAAGAAATATAAGTTACATTTTTGTAACTTAGTTTCCAGAAAGAAGCCTCCGAGGTAGAGCTCCTTCAGCCTTTTCACCTGTTTTCTCCAAGAGAAATGTAGGATTTATTTATACTTTATAAAGCAAAGATTTTTTTCCTGGAAAGGGGCATTTTAGTGTTTTCTAGCTATATTATTCTATAATGACTTGAAAATATAATGTAGTGATCCTTCAATGATATTCATGTTAAGGTTTAACTATTCAAATGTCCTCTGAGTATTGACGGTCACAGATGCATCAAATATGTGTGGGCTTAAGACACGGGCAAGTGAGAGGGAACAAAGAGCTGTGTGTGTGTCTGTGCTTCAATTGAAAGAGCTGAGGGTCAGGTTGACATTAATGATTATTTTTTTGGTTGTTGCTGCACTTTAGAACCGTTATGGCAGACACAGTAGCCATTTTTGTTATAATAAAGCTTTAGTGCTGTAATACAACACTACCATAACTGTAATATAATTATTTCTCTGGCAAAAATCTTATAAAAATAAAATAACTTATAAATAAAATATCTTCTCAAAATATGAAAATCTATAATTATAATATTCCTACATGTTCTAGATCACAGAGGGGATCTTCTAACCAACCTTGAGCTCTTCTTCCTCTTTGTCTCCTGCTCCACTGGTGACATGTTCTCAGCGTCAGCACCGCCCTCCTTCGTAGCAGAACTGCTCATCACCTTGTACTCCAGAAAGCGATAAAGGCTGCAGCTGCTGTCCTCAAACGTCACTTCCTTTTCTCTGCGAAACAGCCTCATGCCCACTGGCTCAAACACCTTGGCCTCCATCAGAGCCTGGCAGAGTCGAGCAGCTTTGAGGCGAGACACCTCACTTGTGCAAAACGCCACATTCTGCATCAAATAGCTGAGAACTGCGTCCACGGCGTCCGAGCCTGTGAAACATTCAGCGTGAAAACGAAGGTGTCTCCTGCAGCGACGCACCTCCACCTGAGTCTGCAGGGCCTGGATGATGTTGTGCCACAGCTGGGTGGCTCCAAAGGGTCCTGAAAATCCTATTTGGAGACATGAGGTTGGAAGAAAGTGCAGGTTTAGGACAGGTGATGAACAAACTCACTATTATGTAATATGTTTTGGCTCTTAAATGTTGGAAAACTGTCTGCACAGTGTCCCAAAAACTGTTAAAAAAAATTTGTTTTCTTCATTCTGTTTAAGTCTCATGATTAAAAAAAGGCCCACATGCTCTCAACAAAATTTAAAAATAGTGACAAAGAGCACCAGATTATTTCTCAGTGTCTGCTGAGCAACCACGCAGTGCTATACTTGGATGCACCTCGGTCTTAGGGAATCTGTTACACAATCATTTCTGTATTACAATCTGGAAAAATATTATCCAGTAACCAGCGGTGAATTTAAGAGTTTATCTTCAGTCCATCTTCAACTAAAAAGATTTAACTAGTCTGCACCTACCTCTCTCATTTAGATGTATCTAAAAAGGGGGATTGAAGGTATCTTTTTATATAAAGTGTGTTTCCTTCATGTCTGATTTTTAACTGTGAAGCGCTTTGAGTTACATATTTTATGTTGGAAAATACTTCATAAATAAAGTTTGATTGTTTTATTGATAGTTTAGCTTTAATTATAGAAAAAAATAATGAAAATCTTCATAGCTTTACTGGCATCTGACAAAATCTAGCTGGGAATGAGCCATCACAGGTCCAATCATCTTGTAAGAAAACCTTAGAAAAGACTGTCCTCAGGTATTTAGAGGCCAAATGAACAACTGTAACTTTTCTTATCCGTTTATACTAGAAAATTCATACTTTGTAGTCAAGTAAGTTTTTTTTTAAAAATATTTTTCTCACATGATCATACTAAAGGTAATAACAAGACTTTACAGTACAAAAACAAAACAATACAGAGCACCGTGCTCAAAAAGGAGCAAGAAAAAGAAAATTTCTTGTAATATTTGCCCCCTTTTTAAAAAGAAAAATAATGCACCAATAAATGGTTATGTGATTTGCGTAACAATATTGAATGAAAAGAAAGAGAGAAAGGAAAAAAAAAAAATTATTGTCATAGCGTAGCATGCCATATGTCTTATATTGCTCACCTGATAGATAGTTTCCCACATTTTAACTGTTTGTGGTAATTTCAACAAATTAAATTAAATTTCTCATTCATATATTTATGTACAGTCACATTTACATGTACATAGATGTATATACATACATACATGTACATGTATAAATATGCACACATGGAACACGTACATATACGGACAGACATGTACATCCACATCCATACATTATACATAAATCAAAGTAATTCTGTCCTGTATGTTTGTAATATATGTTGTTTTTTTTAAGGATATTTTTGAATTTTATAAAAGTAGATTACTTTATATTACTTCATATTATCTTCATATTATCACAAAAGTTGTTCCATAGTTTAACTCCAATGGTTGTGATACAATGGTATTAAGTTTGTGTGTTTAATTTATCTGTTTTTAGGATGCATGTACCTCGTAGTGCATATAAACTCTCCCTCATCTGAAACAACCCCTGTATACTTTGTTGTGCATTCTTATGAATTACTGAATACATGAATTGTATGATTTTGAAATTGACTAGATCTCTGAATTTGAGAGCTTTCAAGTTAACAAAGACTTGATTTGTGTGTGTTGTCTGAACTGAGCGTTACATACAATTCTTATTGCTCTTTTCTGGATAAGCTCTATACTTGTTTTTTATGTTTCTCCCCCAAACTTCCACACACATGATGTTAAAATATTTCAGATGAGGTGTATCACCTTCAAAAATTATTGTCTGGTCAGCTCTGACATTTTGGGATTGGTTAAATAAAACCCATTTTACCCGTTTCACAACAACTAAAATTTTTAGTAAAAACAGTTGATAGGGTCAAGATAAAACTTTTCCGATATATTTTAAAAAGGCTGTCTAATAAAAACTAAAGGTTTAAATGGCCCAAAGGTGATAAATGTGAAATATAGAAATAAATATAATGATGAAATGCTCAATGTGTCCAAATAAATGTTAATATGAAGACTTGTAATGGTGTACAACCACCGTCCTGCACGAAAAATTACAATTTTACTTAAATTCATTGTCACATAATTGTTATCATAACGTTGTTCATTGACCATAAGCAATATTCCTGAGAGTCAATAACAATTAGACGATAATAATAAGACAATAATAATAAATAAGACAACAACACTATACCCATGGAGTCAGGGCGCCATGACAACTGTTTACTGACACAGCTGTGGTGTATGTTTACGGTGTGATGAATACATAAAATATATAAAATTACATATAAGTATATTATAATAACTGAGATCTTACCGTGCTTAATGTTTTCACGGAAACTTCTTGTTTGACTGTTCAACCTTCTGAACCGAGGAGTCAAATCAGCCGCCATTATGAGATTACAGCATGACGTCATGTTTTGTCTTCTTCTACGTCTCTAAATGACAGGTGGCCGCTCACTGCTGCCCCCAACAGGTGATAAAAAAAAAACCCAACCTATTTACATCCTAAAGTCCCTGAGCTAAAATAACAAACAACTTTAATAAATAAATAAATATGAGTTCAGTTTTTCCCTATTGTTTCTGATTAAACTGTATTGCCTCTACTAGGTTGCGTTTATAAGATAAGACTGGCTGAGCAGGAGAATCTTTCATTGTCATTTTATTTGTCATTAAGTTATTTTGTATTATAAGATTCCCCCAATCATGGACTTTTTAAACTAAATACTACCCCTCACTTCCCAGATCATTGCTTTTTCCCTCTTTCTTTTAGATTTGACAAATGCTAATTCTTATTTGTCTTTTGTAGTTTGGTTTGTTTTTTGTTTGCTTGAATCTAATTCATTCATTCATTCATTCATTCATTATCCTAACCATTTAATCCAATGAAGTTGGAGCCTATCCCAGCAGTCTTTGGGCGAAAGGCAGGACACACCCTGGACAGCTAGCTAGTCCATTGCAAGGCCACAAAGAGACAAACAACCACTCATGTTCACACTCATTGCTATGGGCAATTTAGAGAAACCAATTAACCGAACAGGCATGTCTTTGGGACGGTGGAAAGAAGCTGGAGTACCTGGAGAGAACCCACGCATACAGTGTTAACCACTATGCCGCCATGCAGCCCCCTAGAATCGAAATGTAAACTGAATATGTTCATATTTTGAACATGTTAATATTAAGTTTTGTGAAATTGAAAATTCAATTTTATTTAATCTATGCTATTCACACTCCACTATCATGTGTATTTCACATAGCACCTCAGATTGTCACCATGTTTTCAAATGAATTTAAATTATGGCTCAGAGCTCAAACCCAAATAATTTACTGTTGAAATAATTGTCAAGACTTTGAATGACTTTATTTTCAAGGTTGTTGTTCTCTCAAAGTTATCAGCAAGCATTAGCATGGGCTTTAATCTAGGCGACCATCCTGATTTGATAAAAGTTGGCAGAAATTACAGCATGCATTTAAATGAAAGGAAAAAAATGAATGAATGGTATTTGAACATATTCAAAAAGAAAGAAAAAATCTTAGTGGTTATAACAATAAATTCTTTCAATTTAGCATGCACAAGAAAGAAAAGTAGTGATTTTTTTCCCCCACCAAAGTGGGTAAATACTGTCACCTAACGGACAGAGGAAATCCTGACAGACTGGCCTACAAGAATGGATGGTACTGAATGTACCAGCTGTTAGATCCTGGACAAAATAAATACATTAATGAATAATTAAAAGGCATTCTGAATAATTAAATGGCTGATGGACCATATATTTCCATAAGAGGTGTCCCCCCCGACAAAATAACCGTGTGAACTGTTGACTTTATCCCACATCCGTAAACAACACCGTCCCACGTGAAGGGAGAGCGGAACGTCTCATCTCAACCAAGAACAACAATGTGTGTATTATCACTTTGCATTGATAGTTTCCAACCATTTATATTCATTTTGATCTATACATCTATCTGTAAGGATATAAAATTTTAAACATGAATTGTTTAATCCTAAAACCCCATATTCGCGTTTGTTTGGCACCTGAACACCCCCGTGTAGGAAATGGTTCAGTCTGTTTGTCCTCTCAGAGCTGCAGGAGCCAAGGACCTTTAAACACCGAACAGAGCAGCGGACGACGACGACCCTCCACTACTAAGCCACGCTGGTTTGGTGTCAGTCTCCTGCTTTTTGGAGACTTGAATTGGGTAAATTTAGTTTTTATTTATGTCTGTGACTGATTTAATTTGCTGTTTTGGTAACTTGAACGCCGAGTCTCGCTTTGTTGAGGAGCGGAAATTCAGTAGAAATACTTCTGACAGCGAGCTCGTCAACTTAAAGTCAAAGTAAAGCTGCTGTGTGAGAGACTACATGTTTAATTTATGTTCAACTGCATAACACAAGTAGAAAGATTACCCAGAAAGGCAAGAAAAGCTGTCTAACATTTAGTGAGACAGTTTTCCTTTGCTTTGGCACATATTTCGAAGCGCACGACTCCTCTATTTTGCAGAAAATAAAGTAGAAGTCCTGCCATGTTTGTGGAGCTACCGATGCATTTAGAAAAAGAGTTTTCACTAACAGGCTCCTTGCAGTGGAGCTGAGCTAAATAAATCCACTCGGTTTAGTGACCGCTTGTCATTAAACCAGGACAGGACATCTACTTTCTACAAAAATGGCTTTTTTGTCACGATAAAATGAAATGTCGTATATAATGTCACACGAGCCTTTGTTTTGATGAGTATATCAGATCACGTGTACCCACTTCCTATGCGTGTGTGGAAATATTTTTTTAATCCATGTGCAAAGCTGTGCGACCAAAGAGTTCCTTTGAGAGTTGAGTGACAGCTACAGTAGCCAATGAGGAGACGTTCCATATGTCTAGCCCCGCCTCTCCATTCCGCTTCTTTGTTTACATTACACTGCAGTCAAACTGGATCCTTCAGGGTTGTCTCTGTTCTCCTAACTCGGCAGGAATTATTCTAACAATATGACAAATGTAATACAGTTATCAATTATACATATCATTTTCTAAATATGTTTAATCAAATGATCATTTTAGATTCACGTTCCGTCTTTTGCCTTAACATTATAATGCCTTTTATTTTTCCTAAAGTTCAGACTGCTTACAGAGGCATTTTCATAATGAAGCAGCATAAGACAGAGCACACCTAATCCATAATCAGTTTTCTGAACGCGGCTGCTTCAATCCCTCCAGATTATCTCTGAATATTGGCCTGCTGCGTTGCTTTGACCTAGCTGTCAAGTGTAGCAGATGATGTAGTTGTGG
>NC_136632.1:7414016-7489016 GCF_933228915.1 Telmatherina bonti | reverse complement strand
ATGAAAATCATTACATTATTTTCTAATTCTGGCTCAATAGAAATATTTTTTAAAAAAAAACAAAAACAAAGAAATGAGTTAATTTATTACATATTCCATCAGTCATAAAGTAATATTTAGTTGAACAATCCTTTAATGTTTCCGCTTCAGTCAGGTGTTTTCTGTTCCTCTCAGTCAGACTTCTGCACCTGTTGACAGGTATTTTGTCCCACTGTTCAACAGAAAAGCGCTCTAATTTGTCCAGGACACATTTGGGTTTTTTTTTCTTCAACTCAATTAAATAAAAAAAAAACAAACAGTGTCTTATATTACTAAATTATATTTTTGCAAATTTTTATTTATTGTCCCTTTTTAAGGTCTCAAGTTATTTGAGTGACTCTTGTAAATTCAGCCTTTTCTTTAAAGGTGGAGTATGTAAGATTTTCAATATTTTCAAAATAAATGAACTAAAAAAATAACTAAAATCATAATTAGATAGTTTTTTTTAAACATGTAGGTTCCAGTCTGTCCATATTTGATGTGTTATTAAATTACAAGTTTAATTAATGACAAAGCCCCTTCTTAAATGTTTGCCTACCAGTAAAAAAAAAAGTGATTTTTGTCATTTGTCATTAATTAAACTTGTAATTTAATAACGCATCAAATAATTTATTTTGAAAATATTGAAAATCTTACATACTCCACCTTTAATAAAAGTATATGAATACATATGAGCACATGTATTTGTTTCCATAAGCCATAAAATGACTATATTGTGAATTTTCTCACCTTGCCTTGTCCGATATCTTCATCCACAGAGGATCGGGTGCAGCATTACTTCCTGGCGCTCATCTCTGACCCCAAACCCCAACTCAAACTTGAAGAGGTTCCAGCCGGCTTGACTGCGATCAAGCCTGAACTAAAAGTGCTGGGAAAAACCTTCATCTCACTGGTCAACTACAACAAGGCGGTGTATGGACCTTTCTACGCGGACATCATCAGGAAGCTGATGTTCAGCAGCAGTCTACCAGAAGCAAGTCTTCCTCATGACACCGCTCAGGATTCTGTAACCAGCCAATGAGAGAGCACCATGGCTCCTGACTGTGTTTTTCTGTCAGACATAGCTTATTATAAAGAGGTGGGGCTCATCAGTGTAGACCAGCTTTATTTGAGCACAAACAAACTTGATATAAGAGAAAATAAAAGCATTAAAGATAAAATAAGGTGGTTTTTTTTTTAACCACATCAAGCAGGAGATGCAGTGTGTTGTCGACACACCGAGATCAGCAGTAAGTGCAATCTGCATCCTAATGTAATAAATTCTCTATGTGCTACTTACCCATCAACATTTACATATTCACATTAGAAAAGCAGTGTTACAGTGATCCTTTCCACCCTGATTGTTATTCCTATTTAATCTCCCCACAGTTTCCGTTAACTTGTGTGGCAGAAGATAACAGAAAAGGACAAAACTAGACTATTATAGTAGATGCAGCTTTATAAAACAAAACAGATTATACTTGTATTTTAGTAAAGTAGCGGAGTAAGGTTACATGTCAGATTTTTTACATATACATAATATTTAACATATGTTAAAGAATACAAAATATAGTCAATTGTCTCCTTGTTTTCTGACTTTTTTGCAAATTTTTCACATTTAAATATATCAGATCACAAATTTTAATATTAGACTAAATTAACCTGATTAAATACAAAATGTATTTTTAAATGCAGATTTTATTTAATAAGGAAAACAAGCTCTCCAAGCTTACATGACTTTATGTGAACAGTGTTTGCGCTAACTTAATAACTGGTTGTTAACCTGCAGCAGCAATAGCTGCAACCAGCAGAGCTCTTTTCCTTCATAAAGTCCCTCCTTAATAACTGCATTTTGTATTTACTCAGGTTAAGTTTGTCTAATTTTAACATTTCTGTGATGATCTGACATATTTAAGTGTGACAAACTTGCAAAATGGTAATATATCAGGAAGGAGGTAATACTTTCTCACAGCTCTGTTGATTGTGCAGAAGCAGGTGCCACAGTTGAAGATGCAAAAACTGAAATTCTTCTATCCAGAGAGTTCACACATTAAGTGTTGTCTCTTAACCTTTTTTATTTTATTTGAATGTCTTTATTTGATTTTTTGTAAATTAGTCAGAGAACTAAAGGTTCTGTCTTGTTTTGGATCCTGACTTTGCAGAGCAAGTAATTTCCTCTTGACTGCATGAGAAGCTTTGTGTTGGAGTTTGGTCACTTTAGTTATCGCTTGAATAATTAGTGTAGTTGTCAAGTGTTCTATCTCTGTTGTGTTATCTACTAGTGGAGTACTTGTTATACTGATATTGTTGCTTTGCTTTTTCCCATTGTGAGGTACTGTACTTTTTACAGTATTGCCATCTTTGCCGTTAAACATGTCAGGAAACTGAGGTGCTAAACTAAAATGATTTTTGTGTTCAGAATTTTCAGTGGACCTTAATATGCACAAAGAAGGATTTATGTAGTTCTAAAAAAGTTTACATGAAAATGTGGGAAATTGAGGTTCTTTTCTTCTCTACCACTGTTCCTACAATAAAACTGAAAAGAAGAACTGAGAATTACTATTTTCTTTTTATTTCCTTAAGTGTGTAAAATCTTCATGAGATCTAAACAATTGCGGAAAACATGTCAAACACTTTAAAACATGGATACAATAGAGGAATATATATATATATATATATATGTATATATATATATATATATGTATATATATATATATATACGTATATATATATATATATATATATATATATATATATATATATATATATATGTATATATATATATGTATATATATGTATATATATATATATATATATATATATATATATATATATATATGTATATATATATATATATATATATATATATATATATATATATATATATATATATATGTATATATATATATATGTATATATATATGTATATATATATATATGTATATATATATATATATATATATATATATATATTTATATATATATATATATAATATAAAATAATAATGTATTGAACATTTATTTAATCCCATATGTCACATAGAAAAGCAGAACCCTATTTATTTATTTTCCCAATCAAAGTTTACTGCTTCCAAGTTTTGTAGGCTGAATACAGGCAGCAAATACTCTATTTATGGCTGCTTATAACTGCATCATCAGTGTGTTGTCGGATAAACAACGTGTTCTCATCTCATGCTGTTACTGGGCAATATAGTTACATTTAAGTGTGGTCTAAAAATATAGGAAATGTGTGAGTAGAGAAAAACAATGGATGCCTTTTGTTCGATATTTGAGCATTTCTACTAAATAGCTGATGCAAGATTGGGGGAAAAAACTAAAAAAATTTTCATGAGAAACGATTAAAAACGATAGTGCTCAAAACATTTTGTCAGTTCAAATGAGAAACTGATATATTAATAAGATATTTACTGAAAAAAAAGGTGTAAACGCAGATTTCCTACTTGTTTGTTTAAATAATCATTAATAGCTACACCACGTTCTATTTTTTCCAACTGTTGAATACCATCACTGGAATATATATTATCTAACAAACATCTTTAAAAAACGTCCTGATACAAAGGAAAATTCATATTTACCTAAATAGAGCAGTCTTTGAACGCAGCATCGGTTTGCCCGGTTACAAATTCGTCAAGCGCATTAGCTCACCGATCACGTGGTTTAAATCCCCGCATGCGATTGGCTACTTGACAGCGAGTAGTTGTTTTTGTTGTGAAGCAGGAAGTTCCCCGCTTATAGTTGGGCGTGCAACATCACGTCAACAGAGAATTAAATGGTCTTTCTATCCATCAAAGTCTATCAAATGCGAATCTACGTAAGAGACATACGATTCAACTAATATCTTTCTCTTTAAACTAAAGGAGGTAATCGTAAGTAGTTGCTTTTGATTACTTTCTTTGTTTGCCTTTTCCTTAAAGTCAGTGGGGGAACTTGTCAAGACAGGTTTGGTCATAGAGATGTGTAAGAAATGTCTTGCAACTCACTTAGATGATATTTTTATACCTTACATAGATTATCTATTTTTATTTTTACAGCAATTGACTGTTTTATTTTTCAGATCTGACATAAGTCTACGTTACCATTTAGTGGATCCGTATTATAAATGAACTCTTGCCACTAAACAGCTGATAACCCACTTCTTGTTTCACTTTCGATTTTTTTTTTTTTTCTTCATTCTAATTTTACCACCACATATTTCCAGGTATTCTGTTCCCCCACAAATCTTTATGTACTTTAAGGCTATGTACCTTTTAAGAAATCAAATATCAGTTATGTTATAAATGATCACATAGTGGTTAATTAGACAATTAACTTATCAGTATATTTGCTAAGGAATACATCACATAGACTGTCTATACAGTCTATGATACATCATCACAAATTCCTTGTAGCCTGTATAGTATGGTATGGTATGCATGGTATGCATGACATCCCAGAATTTAATGCACACAGGTTCAGGGGTGTCAAACTCCAGTCCTCGGGGGCCGGTATCCAGCAGGTTTTTGTTATTTCCATGCTCAAACACACCTGATTCAAATCAAATGGATCTAACAGCTTCTTGTCAACCTGTTCAGAGGTTTTGGGGCATGGAGGTAACAAAAACCTGCAGGATACCAGCCCTCGAGGAGTGGTTTAAGTCTCATACACACAAGCAAAACTTGACCAAACTTGACAGATTTTTTTCACAATACAACCAGTATGGTTAAATTCAACCTCAGTTGGTCGCATTCACCTGGTTACTTGTTTTAAAGAGACTAAAATGATGGAGATTAATGAAGATCTACCTTTCACAGGTCAGTAAGTTTGCACATATCTTTCAGCTCCTGCATGGTTTGCATCCTGTGCGGAGATGGCGCTGGAGGAAAGTGCTCGGAGCTGTCTACTGCGCTTTCGCTCCAAACTAGAGCAGGACATCAAGCCCACCTACCTGATGGACCACATGATCAGCGATGGTGTCATGACTGTGGATGAGGAGGAGAAGATCAGGACTCAGGTGAGTCTGAATCTTCCTCGCTCTTTAAAAACTTAATGCTGATTTTATTTTTTATTCTTATTTGTCTATCTGAACATCCTTCATTTACATTTAGCTTTAAGACGGTTGATAAGACGGTTGTGACCTTTGCACCGCTTCACCGTGACTCCTGTAAAAGTTGATTACCTGTTACTGTTTACCTGCATGCTAAGTCTAGCTTAAACACAGCCTTAAGTAAAAATTACACAACAGCTGTGAGTAAATCCGTATCACTAGTTATTGTTTATGTTATAGTCGTAGAGACAGTATCACCCCACACTAACTGTTGTTATTGAACAGCAGGTATTTGGCTTTGATATCAAATTCAAAGCCAATATTTTAGTTTTATAAGGCAAAAACAATCAATAATTATTGGAAACGTTGATTCTGGTCTTTTATATTTTTGTTCATGACCTCATATGTACACTTTATTTCTTGCATGTTCTCCTTAAAGCTCATTAAAAGGTGGAATGGTTTTATTAGTTGTTGTTTATGAACCTCCCCACACCCTGATGCATTCATGCAGCTTCGTTGCTTCAGTTGCAGACACAAATATATATATACAAAGTAGTCTTTGTTCTTCTTTTTATTATTATTATTATTATTATTATTATTATTATTATTATTATTATTATTATTATTATTATTGACCAAAGGCTGTCCTTTTTCTTTAAAACAGATTAATCTTGTAGTTTCATGAGAATACAACTGCGATTTCTCCAGTAGTGGGCCTTTTCATTAAAATTTACCGGTCTTAGGGTTCAGAGAAAGCTTTTGCAAATGACACACTGTCAATGGGGTCATTTTAAGAGGACAGCCACAATGGCTTTGATGTATTTTCTTAATTTTTTATCTGTCAAACATTTTCTATTCTATTCTACAGTCATTTAGCAGACGCTTTTATCCAAAGACATATAACAGTCTTTAACACAGTGCAACCACGTTGAATAAAATACATAAAAATGATGAAAACAAAACATTTGGACAGCTCAGCACACAACCAGAATGGAAGTCTCCCTCCCATAGGTGGGTCGATGAAGCCTTGCAAAGCTTTTGAGGCTTCTACTTGATTGTACTGAAAAAAGAAGAATTGAAGCGTCAAAGCCACAGCAGTGACATCTGGTGGTCAGCTGCAGTTATTGCAGGCACACATTTTCTAATCATTTATCCATCTTGACTTAACTTCCACCCTGCGATGGACTGGCGAGCTGTCCAGGGTGTACCCTGCCCTTCGCCCAAACACTGCTGGGATAGGTTCCAGCTTCCCTGCGACCCTTCATTGGACTAAGCGGTTAGGAAAATGAATGAATGACTTATCTTCCAACACAAACGATTAAGTCAGACAGCTGTCTTCAGCTGTCTTCATTCTGAGGGGTCGTACCATCTATCCTGTAACGTTCTGTAATCTCAGTATATTAGCTATGGATCAATGTGTCACTCATTAGTTTTTGTGACACATGATTTAGATACAACACGTGTGTGCTGTGAAACAAGACGACAGGTATGTCAGCATCAGCTTGTTGGGAGAAAAGCTTACGGTATGCATCTCAGTGGGAATTACCATCCTAAATATGGTTCTTATGCTGTTTCCTGATTTCTGAACAGTAGATTACACTGCTGTTAGTCAGCACCACCATCAACATCATGAAATTTTAGATTTTAATATGAGCTAATCTTCTGTTGTCAGTCATCCCAGCCAATGTCGCAGAGAGATGTTTAGCAATCCCATAAAATACTAAATATACAAGATAATACTACAGTACTAATCTAACTAATACTATTTAACTCTTATATACGTGTTTCCATACACGTGATCGTTTTCTTCCACCTGAACTCTCCGTCCTTAAAGTTTTCTCAATAAATCTAAAGCCTGCAAAGCAGTGAGCAGGAATGAACGCCGGGCGCTTGTCGTCTCCCTCTGATGGACGACGCAGCACCAGTACCGCCAGTTTATACGGAGAGTCTTTGTGAGAGCTTAGATCCGTCTCATTTGGATCTAATGCTTCATGGTTCTGTTTCAAACATCCCCTCACATATAAAATGTTGCTATTTTCCATAATAGTAATAATAATCCAGAGGCAGGTCATTTTCTATCATAATTCTTAATAAGTTTAGGATGTTTTCGCCGGCTCATGTTAGAGTTTTAAGCAGCAGTCATGATCCACGTCGTTATTTCTCTCTGCAGCCGACCAGGAAGGATCAGGCCGTAGCTCTGCTTGAACTCCTGCTGAGGAAGGACAACCGATCCTACATCTCTTTCTACAATTCCCTGCTGAAAGAGACCTACGATGATTTGGCCAGCCTGCTCCATGATGGCTTACCCTGCTCCTCGTTTGGGGCGTACAAGGCATCCTCTGACTGCTCCACACCTTATGGTGAGAGGTGGAAAGTTCTACTCACCTGTTCAATCAGCCAATAAACTCCATTTTCTCATTTCTGTCTTATTTTATAAATAAAATACTTGATTTTTGTGGTTTGTCACAGTCCAGACTGTGCTCAGTGAAGGCGGAGTACCACAGAGACCACTAGTGTTTGTCAGCACACCAGAGTTGGTGAATCGGGTCAGGGAGAAACTTTATTGCCTCCAGAACGAACCTGGCTGGGTTACGGTGTTCGGCATGGCTGGCTCGGGCAAGTCCGTCCTCGCCTCTGAGGCCGTCAGACACCACGCACTCATTGAAGGTGAGAAACATTGGAACCGCTCTGACTCGGTGTTTGTTTCTGTGGTGTCGCATTATTAAACCATGAAATAACAGTGTTTGGGGGGAAAAAAATGCTTGACTTGTGTCTGCTTGGTCCGCTTCCTCCATCCCGCAGAGTGTTTTCCTGGAGGGATTCACTGGCTGTCCATCGGCCAGCTGGACAAACCAGACCTGCTGGTGAAGATTCAGTCATTGTGTTTTCGTCTGGAGCAGAGCCTGGACTCCCAGTCGCTCCACCGGCCTCCCAGCTCTCTGGACGAAGCCAAAGAGCGTCTGCGCTTCCTCATGCTGCGCAGATATCCAAGGTTAGCTAACGTCTGTCTGTTCGTGATGCAGAACTGTGACCCAACAGGAATACTTTACTTTAGCATGAAATTTAAACAGGAAAGTTGTGTAACTTGAATCAGAAACAACATTTTGGTTATATTTGATGTATCCTACTGCAGTTTTCCTGAATCTCAGACACTAAATCATGCAGTTGTCATGGTTACAAGCGGTTAGATCTCTTTAATTTGGTTCAGGTGTGTTGAAGCAGGAATACATGGAAGAGCTTCAGAGGACCAAATTGAAGTTGTGTTTGTGTTGGAGGAAAAACCAGTTCTGCTGCTGGTTTTCTGCTTGAATGGTTTTAAACTCCCTTCAGGGATGCAGTGGTGCAGGGAGGCGTTCAAGGTTTTAACTTTAAACAACTCCGAGCTGCTCTAAAAGGAAACGATGGGCTTCCTGGCAAATGCTTCACAACGATTCCTTTATAAAGCACTTTAAAACAACCACAGTGCGAATAAAAGCTCCGTAAATAAGATGAATGGAAGCTTGAAGAAACACTAAATGCAGATGAATAAAACAAGTTTAAATAGAAAAGTTAAACACAAGCTGTCAACATCTCAGAAGTGTCAGAAAGTCAAAGAAAACGGGGGTTTAAAAACATGCAGCGCTCTTTCCCACAAGGTGCAGAGTGTCAGTGTGTTCCTGCTTCCTACACCAGTATGATCCATGCTGGCTCGTAGAAGAACCTGATCGAAAAACAAACTTTAGGTTTTTAGTCCAAGTCCCTTTTATTGTCATTCCACTTCATGTACAGGACATACAGAGGGTCCAAAAGGCTTTGTTGTCTTACCACGGTGGGATTTAGAAGAATTTAAAAAAATAAATAAATAAAAATAGAAATAACTGTGATGAACTGATGACCTGTCAGGGTGTACCTGCCTCTCGCCCAATGATTGATGGGATAGACTCCCTAAGTGGACGAAGAGGTTATACGGACGGATGGATGGATGGATATAGAAATATACTGATTTTATAACAATGTGCAATAATCTACAAACAACATCACATACAGCAGATGTATTGCGAGTAGTAGTTGTTTAACAAAGAGAGGCAGGAGTCGACAGGTTGGAACATGAGCAGGTGCAGTCAAGCACGAGGCAATAGAATATGTACAAAGATAAATTAAAGTAGAAATCCAACATGAAATCACAGAAAACGTCACAAACGGCAGGAAAAAAAATGTTTTTTTCTTTCTTTCTGCTGATGCCAGTTTTGCAGAATTAAATAAGATTTTTTTCTCTTTTAATAGATCTCTTCTGATTCTTGATGATGTCTGGGAAAGCACAGTGCTGAAGATGTTCGATATCCACAGCCGCATCCTTCTGACCACCAGAAATAGAAGCCTGGTTGATTCTGTTAGTGGTACGTGCCCTCTTACGAGCCTCTGGGATTCTTTTTTTTTCCCTCTTCAGAACAAAGAAAATGGTAGTTGTGCCTGTAAAGTGTGTGCGCATCACTTGGGTTTTCATGTTGTAGGTGTTAAGTATGAGGTGGGAGTGGAGAGTGGTCTGGATGAGAACAAAGCACTGGAGATTCTGGCTCTTTACACCAATATGAGGCCCCAGGGACTACCTGAGGAGGCTCGCAGTATTGTCAGGGAATGTAAAGGTTAGTATTTAAGTCACTTTATAACATAAAAAAAGACATTTATAACTTTAATTTAGCCGTTGTGTTGGGATTATGTTGACCTGATAATCAATTATAATGATTTGTGGGATTACTTCCTGTCAGGTTCCCCTCTGGTGGTGTCCCTGATCGGTGCTCTGCTGAAAGATAAACCCAACCGTTGGCGTTACTACCTCCTCCAGCTGCAGCAGAAGCAGTTCAAGCGCATTAGGAAGTCTTCCTCTTATGATTACGAAGCCTTGGACCAGGCCATGGCAGCCAGCATTGAAGTCCTTCCCGACGAGCACCGGGAGCTCTACAAGGACTTCACTGTACTCGAGAAGGACATCAAGATCCCTGCTACGGTTCGGCTACACACTACAGGATATTTTTGTCATGTTTTCCCCGTCTGTAGGGCATCACGCTGCTGCTTGACGAGGTGAAAAGAACTGATAGTGGTGATGTTACGACCTCTCCCAGGTGCTGTCTGTTTTGTGGGAAATGGAGCCCGAGGAGGTGGAGGATATCCTGCAGGAGTTCATCAACAAGTCCCTGCTCTTCGTGGACAGTAACAATAAACCCCACCTGTACTACCTTCATGACCTCCAGCTGGACTTCCTGGTGGAGCAGAATCGAAATCACCTTGAGGTCGGTCTGCTATGTATTTAGGATTTGCAAACAGGAGGTACATCAGTTAAGCTGAAGAGTAGCCATAGCTTTACAGCTCATTACTAACAAATGTACCGAAAGCATTAAACGTTATTAGGAGTCACTTTATCAGGTTCGCCTTGTTAGTACCAGATTGGATCCACTTTTTTCCTTCAGAACGGCCTTCATTCTTGTCACAGATCCAACAAAGTGTTGAAAACATTGCTCAGAGATTTGGCTCCATGTTGACATGAAGCATCACACAGTTTCACCTCATCACGATGAGAATCTCCCGTTCCACCTCATCATGATGAGAATCTCCCGTTCCACCTCATCATGACGAGAATCTCCCGTTCCACCTCATCATGATGAGAATCTCCCGTTCCACCTCATCATGATGAGAATCTCCCGTTCCACCTCATCATGACGAGAATCTCCCGTTCCACCTCATCATGACGAGAATCTCCCGTTCCACCTCATCATGATGAGAATCTCCCGTTCCACCTCATCATGATGAGAATCTCCCGTTCCACCTCATCATGACGAGAATCTCCCGTTCCACCTCATCATGATGAGAATCTCCCGTTCCACCTCATCATGATGAGAATCTCCCGTTCCACCTCATCATGACGAGAATCTCCCGTTCCACCTCATCACCATGAGAATCTCCCGTTCCACCTCATCATGACGAGAATCTCCCGTTCCACCTCATCACGATGAGAATCTCCCGTTCCACCTCATCATGACGAGAATCTCCCGTTCCAACTCATCATGATGAGAATCTCCCGTTCCACCTCATCATGATGAGAATCTCCCGTTCCACCACATCATGACGAGAATCTCCCGTTCCACCTCATCATGATGAGAATCTACCGTTCCACCTCATCATGATGAGAATCTCCCGTTCCACCTCATCATGATGAGAATCTCCCGTTCCACCTCATCATGATGAGAATCTCCCGTTCCACCACATCATGATGAGAATCTCCCGTTCCACCTCATCATGATGAGAATCTCCCGTTCCACCTCATCATGATGAGAATCTCCCGTTCCACCTCATCATGATGAGAATCTCCCGTTCCAACTCATCATGATGAGAATCTCCCGTTCCACCTCATCACCATGAGAATCTCCCGTTCCACCTCATCATGATGAGAATCTCCCGTTCCACCTCATCATGATGAGAATCTCCCGTTCCACCTCATCATGATGAGAATCTACCGTTCCACCTCATCATGATGAGAATCTCCCGTTCCAACTCATCATGATGAGAATCTCCCGTTCCACCACATCATGACGAGAATCTCCCGTTCCACCTCATCATGATGAGAATCTACCGTTCCACCTCATCATGATGAGAATCTCCCGTTCCACCTCATCATGATGAGAATCTCCCGTTCCACCACATCATGATGAGAATCTCCCGTTCCACCTCATCATGATGAGAATCTCCCGTTCCACCTCATCATGATGAGAATCTCCCGTTCCACCTCATCACCATGAGAATCTCCCGTTCCACCTCATCATGATGAGAATCTCCCGTTCCACCTCATCATGATGAGAATCTCCCGTTCCACCTCATCATGATGAGAATCTCCCGTTCCACCTCATCATGATGAGAATCTCCCGTTCCACCTCATCATGATGAGAATCTCCCGTTCCACCTCATCATGATGAGAATCTACCGTTCCACCTCATCATGATGAGAATCTCCCTTCCACCTCATCACCATGAGAATCTCCCGTTCCACCTCATCATGATGAGAATCTCCCGTTCCACCTCATCACCATGAGAATCTCCCGTTCCACCTTATCACCATGAGAATCTCCCGTTCCACCTCATCATGATGAGAATCTCCCGTTCCACCTCATCATGATGAGAATCTACCGTTCCACCTCATCACCATGAGAATCTCCCGTTCCACCTCATCACCATGAGAATCTCCCGTTCCACCTCATCATGATGAGAATCTCCCGTTCCACCTCATCACCATGAGAATCTCCCGTTCCACCTCATCACCTTGAGAATCTCCCGTTCCACCTCATCATGATGAGAATCTCCCGTTCCACCTCATCATGATGAGAATCTACCGTTCCACCACATCATGATGAGAATCTCCCGTTCCACCTCATCATGATGAGAATCTCCCGTTCCACCACATCATGATGAGAATCTCCCGTTCCACCTCATCATGATGAGAATCTCCCGTTCCACCTCATCATGATGAGAATCTACCGTTCCACCTCATCACCATGAGAATCTCCCGTTCCACCTCATCATGATGAGAATCTCCCGTTCCACCTCATCACCATGAGAATCTCCCGTTCCACCTCATCATGATGAGAATCTCCCGTTCCACCTCATCATGATGAGAATCTCCCGTTCCACCACATCATGATGAGAATCTCCCGTTCCACCTCATCATGATGAGAATCTCCCGTTCCACCACATCATGATGAGAATCTCCCGTTCCACCTCATCACCATGAGAATCTCCCATTCCACCACATCATGATGAGAATCTCCCGTTCCACCTCATCACCATGAGAATCTCCCGTTCCACCACATCATGATGAGAATCTCCCGTTCCACCTCATCATGATGAGAATCTCCCGTTCCACCTCATCATGATGAGAATCTCCCGTTCCACCACATCATGATGAGAATCTCCCGTTCCACCTCATCATGATGAGAATCTCCCGTTCCACCTCATCACCATGAGAATCTCCCGTTCCACCTCATCACCATGAGAATCTCCCGTTCCACCACATCATGATGAGAATCTCCCGTTCCACCTCATCATGATGAGAATCTCCCGTTCCACCTCATCACCATGAGAATCTCCCGTTCCACCTCATCACCATGAGAATCTCCCGTTCCACCTCATCACCATGAGAATCTCCCGTTCCACCTCATCACCATGAGAATCTCCCGTTCCACCACATCATGATGAGAATCTCCCGTTCCACCTCATCATGATGAGAATCTCCCGTTCCACCTCATCATGATGAGAATCTCCCGTTCCTCCTCATCACCATGAGAATCTCCCGTTCCACCACATCACCATGAGAATCTCCCGTTCCACCACATCATGATGAGAATCTCCTGTTCCACCTCATCATGATGAGAATCTCCCATTCCACCACATCATGATGAGAATCTCCCGTTCCTCCTCATCACCATGAGAATCTCCCGTTCCACTTCATCACCATGAGAATCTCCCGTTCCACCTCATCATGATGAGAATCTCCCGTTCCACCTCATCATGATGAGAATCTCCCGTTCCACCTCATCATGATGAGAATCTCCCGTTCCACCTCATCATGATGAGAATCTCCCGTTCCACCTCATCATGATGAGAATCTCCCGTTCCACCTCATCATGATGAGAATCTCCCGTTCCACCTCATCACCATGAGAATCTCCCGTTCCACCTCATCACCATGAGAATCTCCCGTTCCACCTCATCACCATGAGAATCTCCCGTTCCACCTCATCATGATGAGAATCTCCCGTTCCACCTCATCACCATGAGAATCTCCCGTTCCACCTCATCACCATGAGAATCTCCCGTTCCACCTCATCACCATGAGAATCTCCCGTTCCACCTCATCACCATGAGAATCTCCCGTTCCACCTCATCATGATGAGAATCTACCGTTCCACCTCATCACCATGAGAATCTCCCGTTCCACCTCATCATGATGAGAATCTCCCGTTCCACCTCATCATGATGAGAATCTCCCGTTCCTCCTCATCACCATGAGAATCTCCCGTTCCACCACATCACCATGAGAATCTCCCGTTCCACCACATCATGATGAGAATCTCCCGTTCCACCTCATCATGATGAGAATCTCCCATTCCACCACATCATGATGAGAATCTCCCGTTCCTCCTCATCACCATGAGAATCTCCCGTTCCACCTCATCATGATGAGAATCTCCCGTTCCTCCTCATCACCATGAGAATCTCCCGTTCCACCTCATCATGATGAGAATCTCCCGTTCCACCATATCATGATGAGAATCTCCCGTTCCACCTCATCATGATGAGAATCTCCCGTTCCTCCTCATCACCATGAGAATCTCCCGTTCCACCTCATCATGATGAGAATCTCCCGTTCCACCATATCATGATGAGAATCTCCCGTTCCACCTCATCACCATGAGAATCTCCCGTTCCACCTCATCACCATGAGAATCTCCCGTTCCACCTCATCACCATGAGAATCTCCCATTCCACCACATCATGATGAGAATCTCCCGTTCCTCCTCATCACCATGAGAATCTCCCGTTCCACCTCATCATGACGAGAATCTCCCGTTCCACCTCATCACCATGAGAATCTCCCGTTCCATGTAGATCTGGTGACTGTTGAGGCCAGTGGAGTACAGTGAACTCATCGTTATGACAGGAGTGAGACTCGGTTTGGTCTTTTACTGCTGGAGACCTTCTGCTTCCAGGCTGGACATGTTGTGTGTTCAGAAATGATTGTCTGCAGATCTTGGTTGGAACCAGTGCCTTTTGGACTTCCTGTTACCCCACAGATGGTTGTGCGTGAAAATCCCAGTAGATACCAGTTTCTGAAATATTCCAGCCACGTTTAAAGTCACATAAATCTCGATTCTTCCCGCTTATGATGCGTTAGGTTGCTGCCACATTATTGGCTGATTAGATATTTGTGCTAACAGTAATTAAATGATGAAACCTGACTATAATGACTGTGAGTGTATCGATAAATTCTCTTGTGTGCATTTTAGAGTCTGCACTGCAAGGTGGTGCGTCAGTACCAGCATCATTTCAGAGATGGTCCTCCCATGTCAGGAGATGAGGAATGTCTTTACTGGATCCGATTTCTCACCGACCATATGGCCAAAGCCAACCTCTCTCAGGTAAAACAAAAAAAAAACCAACCCACTTTTTTTTTCTATATTAAAAAAAAAAACAGCAGCTTGTCCCAGTCTATTGAATTCTAACCAGTCAGATTCTGATCTTTAGATTTCCTTAAAATAACAGCTGCAGTTGTCCAGCCCTCCACATAATATTCTTTATAATCTAGAGAGCCTCTGAAGCATGAAAGAGGAGTTATATCATTATGGCTTTGTCTTTTTCGTCCGGTAGAAATTTACATTTTTCTCTTCTGTTCAGGAGCTTTACTCCCTCATGTTCTCATTGGATTGGATCAGCATCAAGGCCCAGATCATGGGTCCTGCCCACCTCATCAATGACTATGTGGAGTATGGATCCATTCTGGACAAAGAGGTCAGCACACATGAACACATGCCTGAAATGAAAACCATATTTTGTTGCTGTGTTTGCATTTTTATAGTTATAAGAGATTGCTGTCTCCAATTCCTTTGCCCTTTCAGCCCAATTTTTTGGCCCCTCTGTTATCTCCCCCAAATTCGTTTCTTAATATCTTGTCCATAAATATAAGTTTATTGTCTTTCTGTAATTTGGTTGTCCCTCACTCCCTTTTTTCAATTTTCATCATCACAACAAGGCAGATTTTATAGTTGACAAATGGTTTATGAGATAAAATCAGGGAGGCGTGGGGCTAGCATGTGGAAATCCCACATCTGTGTTGCCGGGACATACATAGTAAGAAGGGACACTTTGGTAATGCATCTACTGTGTGAGTTAATTAGGTTTAACCATAAATGCCGATAAAATCTTGAAACCTACCTGAAAGGCATTGAGATGAGCTAGGAGTTGGTGGTCAGTTCAGCCCGCATCAGACTGAATTGTGGCTGCGCTTTGTGTCCTTTCAGAACTGCCAAATTCGCAGTCAGTTCCAGGAGTTTCTGTCTCTGAATGGCCACCATCTGGAGCAGCGTCCATTCCCCGACGTCGTGCAGCTTGCTCTGTCGCAGCCGCACGCCTCTGATGTTTACAAGAAAGCTCGACTGCAGGCGCTGAACCGGGCCAAAAACGGGAAACTTTACTTTGAGCTGATGTATGAAAAGAAGCGTTTTGCTATGTAGTTCTGCAACTGGTTGCCTCAAGTTTGGCTTACTTTTTTCACTAAATTTAATCACTTTTACAAAGTTTTGATCACTAAGAAGTAATAGAGTCTGAATATATTGTCCTTATCGTAAACCTGTTCTGACCATTATTTGTGTGATTTTTGTTCAGAAACGAGAGCAGCGTCGAGAGTTTGTCCCGTTTGGTGATCGACCCCCATCAGGGCTCCATCTACTCTGCATGCTTCTCCCATGATGGGACTAAAATCGCCTCTTGTGGAGGCAACAAGACACTCAAGGTATCCAGCTCACATGAATGGAAAATTGTTTCAATGGAGACAAAATACATGAAAAAAAAAGAAACTCTCCTGCCTCTACAATATGGATACATTGATTTTTTTAATTGGCAGCTGTATTATGTATCTGTTATTATTATGGCGGTGACAATTTGTTTTTGTCCCAATTTTTTATTTGATTTAAATTGCGATTCTTAAAATTCTTCAATATTGCTGATTTTTGTAGATTAAAAACAAAATAAATGTATAAAACCTTTTTTTTTTCTTGATTTCAATGAGGAAAAAACAACACAGTAGCCAGACCACCATTCTGCTGCTATAATGTCCAAGAAGACAAGTTAAAGGACAATAAAATGTGTTAAAATGTTAAAAATGACAAAAATAATCCATTCTAAAATTTTTATTTAGTTGGAAAAAAAATCAATTTTCAAACAAATATCGATTTTAAAATGGTGAAGCAAAAGAAAATCCAGATTTTTCTATAAGATTTTCCCACCCCTAGTTATTAGTATCAGTATTAGGACTGTTCTTACGGCCTTGACAGTACAGCGCAGCGGGACTTGTGTGGTTTCTCTGCCTGGCCAGGAGGAGGTGCTGTTGAGTCATTTGTATTGACCAATAAAAAGCACTAAATGCCATCAGTTTCAGATCAATAGGTACTATAGCAAATTATCATTTGGAAGATTATAATAAAGATAATATTTATAAAATGAAGTGAAAATATATCAATTATTTATTAAAATGGAATGATTTATGTCTTTCTGCCTTGGGTAGGCTCTGCCCATCCTGTCTCCTCTGCCTTTACACCACTGTCCTGCCGTGTCATTTACCTGCTGCTGTTGTACTTGTGTGCTCAGGTGTTTAAAACCACCTCAGGTGAGAAACTCACAGAGATCAAGGCCCATGATGATGAAGTGCTCTGCTGTACCTTCTCCCCTGACGACAGTCTCCTAGCAACCTGCTCCAGTGATAGGAAAGTCAAGGTGGAGTCTGCTGGTCTTTTATGAACAACTTTATCATTGAAACATGTAAAATTAGAAGTTTTAAAAGCAAGAAAATAAAAGGGGTACGTTTTGATGTGTGTTTTAGGTTTGGAGTGCAGAGCGAGCCAAGCTGCTGAGGGTGTTTGAAGAGGAGCACAAAGAGCAGATCAACCACTGTGTGTTTACCAACACAACACGACGATGCCTGCTGGCCACCTGCTCCAACGATGAGTTCTTAAATGTCAAGGTGTGTGTGTGTGTGTGTGTGTGTGTGTTCTGCTTTTTTTACTACTTCCCCTTTTGCTTTATTCATACTCATCATGTGTCAGCTTCATATGTAGTTCATGGTTCTTTCTGCAGCTTTGGAATCTCAACAAGCCGTCCTCCCAGAACACCATGTTTGGCCACTTTAAGCCGGTGAACCACTGCTGTTTCTCCCCCGACGATACCTACATGTCCACTTCCTCCAGAGACGGCACCGTTAAGGTGACTGACAAAGCCGCCGTTCCTTTTTGTGATGCACGTTAAGCTGCACATGATTCATATGAGTTATTTTAACATTCAGCTGAATATGCTTTCATATTGCCCTGATGCATTTAGTCTTTTATTTAGTTTTAAATGCCTTTACAAATTTTACCATTTTATGACCAATATTAACCCATTTTGAATCTGATGGCAGCAATATGTCTGTAAAACGTTGGAGTATGAGCAACAAAAGGCTGGAAAAATAACTGATACAGAAAAAAAAAAACAACTGGGAGAGTGTTTGATAACTAATCAGGTCAACTGGCAGCAGGTCAGTAACATGACTGGGTATTAAAGGAGCATTTCAAAGAGGCAGAGCCTCTCACATGTGAACATCTGCAACAAACTTCATCTAAAAATTACAAAACAATTCTAGAAAGATTTTCCTTGAGGTCAAATTGCAAAGACTGAAGGTCCCACCACCCATAGCTCCAGACTTCGAGGGCCGGTGTCCTGCAGGTGCTGGATGACTCCCTACTGCAAGACCGGAGTCAAATAAAATGGATCTCCAACAGCTTGCTGTCCAGTTCTGCACAAGTCTGTTAATGATTCATTCATGTGCATCAGTTGTATTGTTGCAGGGAAACATCCAAGGTCAGGAGTTGGTGATTTAGAGAATTTGAAGGAATCTCTGTATACTTGGTACAAAGATGAAGTTTAAAACTAGATGCTGGATATTTGGGCCCTCTGACAGCACTGCATGATTTTAAGGTTAAAACTCCATTATGCAAAGAAGGAGCCATGTGTGAACATAATTCACACCATCTTCTCTGGGCCAAAACGCTTTTACGCAGCATCCCTACTCTTTGGGAATTAGGCTTGTAGTTTGTCTTATCATTTATTTATTTATTTTATTTATTTATCTCAAACACATATACAATGCAAAACAACACATTTGTGTAACATTATACCTTGTTTGAGAAGGATCAGAAGGAAACCCAAGGTTTATTTAAATACTACTCCTTATTTACAGTCTTTAATTTACACAGTTATATGGCTATATACACAGTTTACATACTAAAAGTCATCAGCCAGATGGCAAAATTTAAAGCAACAAAATAAATCATGAATTTTCTTCTTTTTTTATATTTATCCAAGAATAATTTTCCACTCCCATTTAAATGACTTGTTTTTAGGTGTTTGTACTGAAAGCATTAACTCCTTCATTCTGTGTCGACGTCTTGTGGTCTGACTGGCTTTTATGTCGCCGCGTACCTGCAGCTGTTCCAGGTGTCGACTGCCAACGAGTGGAAGACAATCAACGTGAAGAGCTTTTTCACAGACAGCGATGATGAAGAGGTTTCCATCAAGTGCAGCACCTGGACCGCCGACGGCAAACGCGTCGTATGTGCAGCCAGAAACGCCGTTCTGGTGAGCGTTACCGCAGCAAAACCAAGCGTTAAGAGTGTGTATTCACATTTTGCTGTGTTGTTTTGTGTTTTATGGCGTGTTTAATGAGTCGGCATAAATGGCTCGGAAATGGGAACAATACGTTCCCTTTGTCCTTCATGCCCTTGTTTTGTATTTCACTGGAATGTCCGTTTGTCTTCTAGACGGAGGTAAGAGTGTGTGTCCTGGTTATAAATATGTCCTCCCCCTCCTCTCTTTTACTTTCCAAAATCAGTCTGTCTGTGTCCTCCACGTCATTCTGGGAGGCAGCTCTTGTTTTTTTTTCCACTTTAAGGAGAAATTTCTGTCATTTTGTCCTTGAATCTGTGACACTCGCAGCTTTATAGAGTTTAAAACCGAGCCTGAAGACGGCCCAGGCGCTGAATTCCTGCCTTTTTGCATTTCCTCAGGTGTTCGACGTGGAGACGTCCGACATGTTGCTGGAGATCAGGACCAATCGTCTGGGCACGGTGCAGTACTGCCACGCCTGTCCCACCAGCAACCTGCTGGCCGTTGCATTCTCAAACTACACTGTGGAGGTATGCGACACGTTCACGCTTTAAATTAAAGATTATGGGTTTGTGTGAAAAAGATGTGTTTCTTTTCCAGCTGTGGGATCTGGAGGAGAATAAGAAGAAGGCCGACTGCAGCGGCCACCTGAGTTGGGTCCATCGTGTGCAGTTTTCTCCTGACGGCGCGCAGCTGCTGTCCTGCTCGGACGACCAGACTGTCAGGGTGAGACATTAGCGTGTGTGTGTGTGTGTGTGTATTATGCTATCAGACATACTGTCAGGATCGCTCTAATTATCTCGTCTGAAGGTAAAATCACGCTGTTATCAAACATCACAAGTGAACTAATTGCTCCGTTTCCCCCAGCCAGCTGCTAATTTCCCCCGCCTAATGGGGATGATTTAGCCTCGAAGCTTCTCTGCGTTTTAATGGTGATAAAACTCGTTCATCTGGATGGAAATGCATTGGCTTTAATGATCTTAAAGGCAATCAGAAGCAACAGCTGTTTATTCTTCTGCTTTGAAACTTGTTATTCCATTTTAAGCCTCCTGATTGGTCGATGTCACCAAGGTCAAAAATCCCCTCCCCAGTGGGAAACCAGAACAGCCCAGTTGCACACTTTGACAAATGTTTGGATTACCTTGTGAGGCAACATCTGCAAGATGTTTCTCTGCAAAAAGAAAATGACCGGCCTTCTATCTGCTGCATGATGATAACCCGTGTTGGGTGTGATGGCGGAGTAATCTAATTACTTCCTTTTCCCATTGTTGCAACACCGTTACCATTTCTGAACATTAAATGCAGTACATTACTGAACTGAGTCAATAAACAGCCCCAGTTCGACATACTGGCTGGTGGTTGGGAGGCTGGGTGGATTTAACAATGAGATAAATGATTGTGATTGGCTAAGACAGTTTCATTACATGGTGGCCAATCAGAGCCAGTGTTTTCCAACACAAGCCAGGACGCACATCACACACCGAAGAAGAGGAGTTGTCTCACCTGGAAGGATGGGAGATGGATTGCAGGCTTCCCCTGACCACACTGAACCCCACGTTGCCCACACCTGGTGTGACTATTGGGGTATCAGTGTGTGTGTGTGAATGGCTGAATGTGCCATGTAGTGTACAGAGCTTTGAGTGCTCAACACGACCAGAAAAGGGCTGTATAAGTACAAGTTATACAAGTCCATTTACAAGATACAAGAATACTTTATTCATCCCTGAGGAGAAAGGTTCAGATACAACCCGTCCAAGATTTTACAGACAATCGTAGAACTATTACACAGAACACAGGTCCGGGCAGTGCTCAGGCCTCGAAGCCAGCTTTATCTGGCGCTGCCTTTTAGCAGAGTGGAAAGAAACAACATGAGGTAAATGTAGGAAGTAGTAGAAAAAACAGAAAGTTTCTCTGTAGCGCCCTTGTAGCGGCTGTTCAGATATTCAACAAAAATAAAACCCTCGAAAACAGAAAAAGCACATATTCAGACAATCACAACATGAGGTAAACACATGGGAGGGCGTGGTCGGGGGCGGGGTCTCCCAGCACAGCCAGTCAGGCGCGTCCAACCAACTCGCTAGTTGGGGTCGAGGACTGGAGAAGGCGGTGAATAATAAGGGGAGTGTGTCTGTAACAGTGGGTGTGAGTGTGCGTATGGGTGTGCCTTCAGTGAGTGAGTCTGTAAGCTATCCCCCTGTTCATCTGTTCCACCTGCTGAAACGCGTTTAGCATTTTTACCAAACAGATCGGCTGAAGCAGCAGAGATGGCGATCCCGACAAATCCCACGAAAAGGTGGAGACATGAGCTTTTTTTCAGACTCCCTGAGGTCAAACATGTTGTCACGGTGACTGGCCGAGCAGTGAAGAACAGTCAGGCGCAGGTTTACAGTTCAAAAATAGTTTTTAAAAATTTTTTTATTATGACCCAAAAAAGAAAAAGCTATTTTAACATAAATGAATAAATCAGACCTTTAAAAGAGGTCAACTTAACAAAACTATAATCAAAGAACTTGTAACAGAAGTAACTAAAGCAACCAAATGAAACAAACTGACCTAACAAATGACACGCAAAGGGAAACTAAAATAGTGGCTGATCAGCTCAAACAAAACCAGACAAAGGGGACGACTAAAACCTAACTTCCCATTTCTGCCACTGGTCTGGTCCATTTAGCTGGTTCCACCCCGTGGCCACCTGCTGGTTTACAGCCAACGGACTGGAGCTGCTGAAACTCAAAGGGAAAAGAAAACAAATGAAAAACATCATACCATCACAACATAAACTAAAATGTGCCCTATTTCAGAATTGTTGTGATGCTAAATTATCTAATGTAAACTAACAAAAATATTGTCTGCAAATTAAATCCTGGTTA
This sequence comes from Telmatherina bonti, assembly GCF_933228915.1. NCBI lineage: Eukaryota > Metazoa > Chordata > Actinopteri > Atheriniformes > Telmatherinidae > Telmatherina > Telmatherina bonti. The sequence goes on along the minus strand of NC_136632.1, from coordinate 7,466,650 downwards.
AACAAAATAAATCTAAGTGTATGTGTGGCTGTAGACACATCCACCACAGTCACATTGTTGACTTTTATAATGAAGAAAATACTTGAGATCCAACAGCCTGAATTTCCCACACTGGTTGTCTCACCTTATAGGTGCTTGATTTGTTAAGCTTTAGAGATAAACACACTTTATATCATTAACTAGCTGTTTAGTTTTCTTACAAAGATACTACTAGAAGTGCAGGATGAACCTCTGACTGTCTGTCGATGTGCAGTAAATGTACCGTCTGTACTACTCATGGCAACTCTTTATGAAAGCTTCTCAGAAAAAATCCTAAATCTTTTGTTATTAAACTAAATAATAGAACAAATAGTTACTTTCATTGTCAACTTGTTTTTATTACAAAGCAATTTAGTTACTAACAAGTAGTGAGTAAGTATGATTACTTATTTAAAGGAACATTCCCAACACTGATGATGATGAATTCAGCATTTACAGGTAGCTTTGTTTCTTGTGTTGCAGTTATGGGAGACTAAGAAGGTGCACACGTCCTCCGGCGTCCGCCTGAAGAGAGACGCTGACGTTCTCTTCAGCCAGGAGAAAATCGTCGTGTCGGCTGCAGACAACCTCAACAGGCTGCAGGTGAGCTCAAGTGATCTGCTCGTTTCAAATAGGAACGCTTTGCTTTTTTTGGGTGCAAGTGTAGACACACATTGCACATTATCATCTTATAATAAAATGTGTGTGTGTGTGTGTGTGTGTGTGTCAGGTCCGGGATGGTAAAACGGGGTCGGTGCTGTTTCAGTCGGAGGAGAAGGCGTCCAGAATCCGGTGTACTTGTATGTGCCGGGAGCTTTCTGCTGTGGGTTTTGGCCAGGAAGACGGCACAGTGCAGGTAAAAGACACACGCGCTGAATCTGGGGCACTTGATTGGTTTATATCTCGTGTTGATTAATGAGGCTCTTACCGAATAGCAGGCAGAAGCCTCATTGGTCAGATCTTATCTGACTCCTTCATGTGGCTTTAAGTAGTTGAAATGATTTATTAGGAAGTAGAAATTGACAGGATTACTAACTCACATTGCTGCATGTGTGAAATTGTGTGTTTTTGTGCTTTTCTGTGTGTCAGTGTGCGTTTGAATCTCCTGTAGGATGTTTTTCAGGCCATGTGGAGTCATGAGACCTGACATCAACTCTCTATCTGTCCCGTCAGTTAAACATGAGATCAGCTCCACAACTTTCATCCCTCTTTGCCTCATTTTCTCTCTTTTTACTCGGGGTGGGAAAATCAAATCGAAAAATCGGAAATCGGGATTTTTTTTCTTCACAACTTTTTAAAAAAAAACAAAAAAAAAAAAACGATTTTTTTTTTTGTTAAAAAAATTTCTTTTTTTTTGTTTTTTTTGTTAAAAAAATCGATTTTTAAAAAAAAAATAAATAAAATGAATGCACTATCAAATTTTTGTCATTATTATTGTTTTTAATTGATCTTTATACTCTCTTGGGCATTATAGCAGCAGAATGATGGTCTGGCGACTGCGTTGTTTTTTCCACATTGAAATGAAGGAAAATGACGAGCAAAAAGGTTTTATACATTTTTTATTTTGTGTTTAATCGACAAAAATCTGCAATATTGGAGAATTATGAGAATCGCAATTTAAATCGAATCGGCACCCAAAAAATCGGAATTGAATCGGGACAAAAGCATGTCATCACACCCCTACTTTTTACCATGATTCGTATCCCCAACGCCCCTCGCTGCAGCTCAGCTTTACTCGTCTTTCTTTTATTCTCCTTTTTTCCGCCTGCTTCTGCTTCTCTGCTATCAATCTGGGTTATGAATTTATTTAGGCAGAGAAGGACATCATGTGTGACTTTGTGGAAGGTGTGTTTTTCTGTGAAAGTGGATGTGTTTCTATATTACACCCCCTTCAGCAAAAGTTACCTTCTATGTAAAAACCTGACTGCAAGCAGCGTCACCTGACACATAGGTGCTGAGGTCAGGTCAGCATCCGACAGAAGAAAAAATAGTCCTGCAGTCTAAATGAACACAGGAGTTATTGATTATAATTCCAGCTTGTCTCTGGTCTTTCGCCTGCACCGTTTTGAAAAAAGCAACTTAAGACTTTTTTTATTATTGCTATCCGTTATAGAAAATTTGCCTTTTTCAAAAACCAAAATTTCTTTTGGGTTGTGTTTAAATTTTAAAATAAAAAAAATATCAAAGTTCTGCAAAAATGGTTGGAGTTTAGGAATCAGTGTCATTATTTTGTGGAAATTCAATGCAATTATTCAGAGAAAAAAACCAGTAAAACTCTAACAGAGAGGTTTTGTTTATCTGTCTGTTTGTTAGAAACTATATGTGAAAACTACAAGGCAGATTTTCATGACTTTTTTATTTTTTTTATTCTCTAGTCGAACTCAAACTCTGCTAAATTATGAAATGATGTGGAAGACACTGTGGATGCAGAAACTTTTAAAAGGATTTTTTACCACTGCACGATGGAGAAATTGCAGAAAGGAGAAATTGCAACGTTATTTATTCACCAGGTCCATAAACTCACATATCCAATCAGTTTGAACAATACATTCATATAGAATATAACACGTAGATAAATAAATAAATAAATAAATAAATTCATGAATAAATAGATTTATAAATAGATGTATTAATGAATAAATAACTAAATATATGTATAAATGAATAAATAGATAAATGTATAACTAAATAAATAAAAAAAAATATATAAATAGTTAAATGATGTATGAATCAAAGATAAATAGATGTATGTATCAATAAATAGATATATAGACTCTAAATAAATAGATAAATAAATAATACTAATAGTAAATATACTGAATCATTTATAAAACATACAGAACTGTTGTTTTTTTTATCAAAATATCAGGGGAAACGAGATGCTTATATTGCAATTTTATTTCAAAACTATAAAAGTCTAAAAATTAGTGATGAGAGTTGCTAAATTAATACTACGTTGTTTTGCTCATGCTGAAAGAAGACCTGGTCCAAGCGTATTCCGTCTTTATTTATAGTCTTCAGTATGGAAGATCCAAAGAGCCGCAGGCTGCAGACCCAGATTGTACAGAGCTGATGCAAGAGTATAAAATGTACAATATAAACATGGTAGCAGCATTTTTATGAAGTAACTCATAGTCAAACAGTTCCTGTCTGCTTAGAAAAATCCACTTTGCTTGAATCTTTTCTGTTTAGATGGTCCGTGTTACTGGACCAGTAAAGGTCGTTTAAGCTCTTTGCTTCAGGACATGTTGCTGCTTTCCTTCTCGTGTCATTTCACGTAACTTCAGTCGAGCACCGGTCTGATGACATTGTGCATATAATACAGGAAACGTGTGCAGCCAGATGGCAGAGACTGTGGCTTCTGCATCCTCCAGATGAGGCTTCAAATGTAACACTGGTCCAGCAGTTTTATTGATCCGCTGTAAAAAAATATTTACAGTAGATGAAAATAAAGTCTGTAGTTTAAGCATTCAGCAGTTCTGTCACTATAATGTCTCTGCAGATAATGTCTCCATCTCCAGTTTGTTTTGTTTTTTGAATTTGTGAATGTTAAATCAGTACTTTATTAGACATGACCAAAAGCAGTTAATCAAGGATATTGATATTTGTCACATATTTAAAGGCACATGGGTGAAAGAGTAGGGTCAATAAATAATCTACAGCCGTAAGAAATGGGAAATCTGTGTGTGAATGTGTGTACAGTCAAAAAAATCCAAATGAGGAGAAAACATGGAACTATTCTCAGCAAATAACGTTTGATTAATTTGATCTAAAGCTGTGTGGCATCAACAAATGCCTCAATGACATGTTTTAAAGCTTGGTTGATAAAAGTAGAAAGAGAAAATACTTTAAATAGCTGGATTATGTGTGTGTGAGTATGTCTTATATCCATAGTGTATTGTTTGAAAATGCTACGAGTAACAGGTTGCTAATAGGACAGTCATAACAGTACTGCACTGTCCATACAAAGCAATGCATACAAATTCAAGTAAATACACAGCAAAATAAGATTTAATCTATAAATAAAACACAAATTGTTATTTTAATGACTTTACACATGGTTTCTAAACTATATCTCGTGAAGTTTCAGATCAAAACATAGTTGTTATGTTGGCTATAATGAGTATTTTATCTGATCTGCCTTGTCTATGAGCTCCCATAGCCTCAATGACCTTTGTAGCTCTACCTTTTGGTTGTCTGCAGCAGGATATTTTATGATTGGATTATACTTTTCTGCTATTGCTTATACACTTTGTTATTTTATATTTTAATACTCGTTATAAAATAAAATGTTTGGATAAATTTCGGGAACTTTTAGCAGTCTGGGCTCCAGAACTTCTCACTGTTGCAGTTCCACAAGTGAACACCAGGTGGTGCTCTGTGACAAACTGATGCTGATTCCAGCAGAGCTTTCATTCTCTCTCTCTCTCTCTCTGCCTTTTCTGGACTTATTATAACATTTTACTGGAGGAATGATCTTGTGAGAGTCTCAGATGACACATTTGTTCCGTAAAATTGAAAAAGTGACAGCTTTGAGGGGAAAAAGTGCAGCAGAGATTAGAAAGCAAAGTTGGAGAAGGAGAATTGTGTGTGATTTGTTTGTTTTGGTTTCCTGTTGGTGTGTTATTTGCTTTAACAAATTGCATTTTCAGACTAATTATGTAATAGGCTGATTATAGTATTAGCGTGCGCCTCAATTATCTCATTATATTATGCAGAATCTGCTTATTTCCTGCCATTTCATCCCTTCATTTATTCTTCTTTGTGTTTTTGGCTCAGAATGAGTTGCTTCACATCTTATTTAATCCCATGGTGGTGGGATTAAATACTTTATATCTTTTCATTAGGCTGCTTTTATATTTGTCTTGTTTTTTATGTTTAAGCTATTCATGAGATCCCGTCAGACATGTTCCTCTACTTGTAGCGCGCCAGAAATCCTTGAGCCGAATGTGTGAAGCTGGCCAAGACATGTTCATCGTTTGAAACTTAACATGAAGCTCGGCAAATATGTCTGCCGTGCCTTTAGGCTTGTTCTGCTCAGACATTTCAACCCTCTCATCTGGGACCTGAATATTTATATGCCTGGTAGAATCCCAAGTGTTGTTTGGTTTTCTTTAATACGCTCAAAAAACCAGATGCTCTTGTGAACATGTCATGGTTTTATTTGTTCCCTGTGGCAAAGCTCATTTGTGCTCCCCAATTGCTTTTGGTGCTTTTTATGTGGATTTATTTTCTTTTTCTTTTTTTTTTTTTACATGAATAATGTGGGGAAGGAGGGCAGTGGAATGACATGCAGCAAAGGTCCAGCCAGCTGGGGGTTGAACCAGGAACTGAGGGGATTATCGTCCATATGGTTTGCTTCAAGGACTTGGTCATCAGGCCACCTCAAATCAGTTTTTTTTCCCCTTTAAATAGATCAAGTTGGGTGCAAAAGTCCACCCCTCTGCGGACTTTGTGTTGACGAGCAGATCAAGCTAAGAGGAGACGATATGTTTTCTGGCTTCTTTCATTAGAAGCCGTGGAAGACGATTTACTGTTAGTCATCATCACAGGAGTAGACTAACACACACACACACAGATTACTTTATTTCCTTCATTAAATGAATCTCAATGCCTTTATGACCCACTCTTCTTGCCGTCCTGAAGTCACTGCTTTTGCATAATCACGATCGTGCATGAAAAATAAAACACATTCATGTTGCAGACAACATGTATGCAGAGTTTATATGCGATAGCTGCATACACACGATACTCGGCTACAGGATACTGGTACTCAGCTACAGGATACTGGCACTCGGCTACTGGACAGGATACTGGCACTCGGCTACTGGACAGGATACTGGTACTCGGCTACAGGACAGGATACTGGAACTCGGCTACTGGACAGGATACTGGTACTCGGCTACTGGACAGGATACTGGTACTCGGCTACTGGACAGGATACTGGTACTCGGCTACTGGACAGGATACTGGTACTCGGCTACTGGACAGGATACTGGTACTCGGCTACTGGACAGGATACTGGCACTCGGCTACTGGACAGGATACTGGCACTCGGCTACTGGACAGGATACTGGTACTCGGCTACTGGACAGGATACTGGTACTCGGCTACAGGACAGGATACTGGAACTCGGCTACTGGACAGGATACTGGTACTCGGCTACTGGACAGGATACTGGTACTCGGCTACTGGACAGGATACTGGTACTCGGCTACTGGACAGGATACTGGTACTCGGCTACTGGACAGGATACTGGTACTCGGCTACTAGACAGGAAACTGGTACTCGGCTACAGGACAGGATACTGGTACTCGGCTACAGGACAGGATACTGGAACTCGGCTACTGGACAGGATACTGGTACTCAGCTACTGGACAGGATACTGGTACTCGGCTACAGGACAGGATACTGGTACTCGGCTACTGGACAGGATACTGGTACTCGGCTACTGGACAGGAAACTGGTACTCAGCTAATAGACAGGATACTGGTACTCGGCTACTGGACAGGATACTGGTACTCGGCTACTGGACAGGATACTGGTACTCGGCTACTGGACAGGATACTGGTACTCGGCTACAGGACAGGATACTGGTACTCGGCTACTGGACAGGATACTGGTACTCGGCTACTGGACAGGATACTGGTACTCGGCTACTGGACAGGATACTGGAACTCGGCTACTGGACAGGATACTGGTACTCGGCTACTGGACAGGATACTGGTACTCGGCTACTGGACAGGATACTGGTACTCGGCTACAGGACAGGATACTGGTACTCGGATACTGGACAGGATACTGGTACTCGGCTACTGGACAGGATACTGGTACTCGGCTACTGGACAGGATACTGGTACTCGGCTACTGGACAGGATACTGGTACTCGGCTACTGGACAGGATACTGGTACTCGGCTACAGGACAGGATACTGGTACTCGGCTACAGGACAGGATACTGGTACTCGGCTACTGGACAGGATACTGGTACTCGGCTACTGGACAGGATACTGGTACTCGGCTACTGGACAGGATACTGGTACTCGGCTACTGGACAGGATACTGGTACTCGGCTACAGGACAGGATACTGGTACTCGGCTACAGGACAGGATACTGGTACTCGGCTACTGGACAGGATACTGGTACTCGGCTACTGGACAGGATACTGGTACTCGGCTACTGGACAGGATACTGGTACTCGGCTACTGGACAGGATACTGGAACTCGGCTACAGGACAGGATACTGGTACTCGGCTACTGGACAGGATACTGGTACTCGGCTACAGGACAGGATACTGGTACTCGGCTACAGGACAGGATACTGGTACTCGGCTACAGGACAGGATACTGGTACTCGGCTACTGGACAGGATACTGGTACTCGGCTACAGGACAGGATACTGGTACTCGGATACTGGACAGGATACTGGTACTCGGCTACTGGACAGGATACTGGTACTCGGCTACAGGACAGGATACTGGTACTCGGCTACAGGACAGGATACTGGTACTCGGATACTGGACAGGATACTGGTACTCGGCTACAGGACAGGATACTGGTACTCGGCTACTGGACAGGATACTGGTACTCGGCTACTGGACAGGATACTGGTACTCGGCTACTGGACAGGATACTGGTACTCGGCTACTGGACAGGATACTGGAACTCGGCTACAGGACAGGATACTGGTATTCGTGAGGTAGTGTGTCCAGGTAGGTTGAAGATTAGACATAGACAGAATCAACAGTCCAGGGATTTCCTTAAAGATGAACATTTATTTTCCGTGAATTGTCCATCATACTGTTTCAAAGATCAGGGCAATCATTCACCAGTTTTATATCCCTTTCCTTCCCTCTCTCTCCTCGCGAACTCCCAAAACTGATTACTCATATACCCCATTAGACACACACCTGATTTGATTTAGCAGAAACCATTTCCCCATATCACTATCCCCAGCAACCTTATTCTACACCAACAATAATAAACAACCCAAATTCCTAAACAAACAAAATACACAAAAGGAATACCAGTTCTAACACATTATTTCAAATAAACCCACACTTAAAGAAACTACAGAAGAGGAAATCCTCCACTTGGTTTCTCCCAATCACCTAATCTAGGAAGTCCCTCACACCTGCAATGAGGAAGTGCTGGGTTGGCCATTCCCCAACACCTATCCTGCAAGGTGGAGTTAAACACAGAATAATGTTAAATGGTAACACAATGAAAAATGCAACACAATGCAAACACTAACAACCTGGGATAGTAAGTGCAGCATGGTTACCTGGCAACAGAAATAACAGAATAAAGTTAAAGGAACAAATATGAGAAAAGGTAAAATTTAGGAACAAGTGGTGAACAATTACAATTTCACCCACTTTGTCACAGTATGAAGCTACGTGAACCGAGAGATGCAAAAGTAATATTTAAGTATCAATGCACCTGCTAAATAACAGCCAATTAGACACTACATTTTACTATCAATTGGTATCTAAGACTCGATATTTTCATTTGATTAATTTTTAGCACCACTAATACCCTAACTTAAGGCTTCTGCCAGTGGGTACTAGCCACAGGGAACACTGGGCAGGTCACAAGTCCTCGAAGGGCCATCGTGAAACAAGTTAAACCCATTTTCTTATTTCTATACAACTTGTTTCAACCCTGCTCTACCGTCGTCCTCCAGAATGACAAAGTCCTCATGTTTCCATAAGCTAACCATTTCCAGCAACCATCCTTCAATATCATCACTGTTCTTTATAAATCGTTACAATTAAATATACAAATAATCGTGACGTCCATACTTTCCACACCATAGATGTTTCTGCCGATCCGCTGTGTTTGTGCGACACACTTCTTCCAGAACAATACTTGTTGTCAAGCCTTTCATGGAAATCCAACCATGTTTGAATTCATGCATCAGTCCTCAGCATGATGATTAATTTCTCAAGCCAAATTTCCCTTTTGTCAAAACACTTCCCAAAATCTGCAAATGTTGCCTGCGTGGTGGTGCTACAAGCATTAGCAGTCCTCCTCTGGAGACTGTGACTGTCTGTTGAAACATTTCATGTTGCCAACTTGTTTCACGCTTGACAAAATGCTGAAACTCTTTCTGCCAGTGAGACTAAAGCATCCTCATTCATCCTGTGTAGGTCCCTGTGGAGATGTTCAGGTCATTGTTCCCCCTGCAGCTGCATCCATATAAAGATCCCGTCCTAATAAGTCATTATAACGTGTTACCTTATGGCAGAAAAGCTGTCATAACACATGATGGCATCTTCATTTCCTGGAGGTTTTCTTCTGTTTTGTCCCTTGTAATAACATCCCCAGGGCTGCCAGACCTCCGGCGGGCCTTCGTGGCTTTCGCCAGACTGAGCTGTAGCGCTCAAAGCTCACATTTATCCCCCAGCTATTCATCACCATCAAACCACTTCTTGTCTCCTTCTGGGGGAAGAAAAAACAAACTTCCACCAAACTGACAGTTTTATCAGTAAACTTTGCGACTCTTTCTGTTTGCATTTGTTTTTGCTTTGCTAATGTTTCTACTTTGCACCTTTCCAGGTGATGGAGGTTCCATCTGGGAAGCTTCTCGCCACGCTGCTGGGACACACCAAGACTGTGCTTCACTGCCAGTTCAGCCAAGACTGCCAAACCCTCGCCACATCCTCCGAGGACTCCACCATCAGGGTAGGCAGACAGCCTCTCCTCCCTTTCTCTTTCTCTTTACGTCTCTCATGTCTCTATCTCTGCGCGGCGTTTCGCTTCTCCTCATCTTCATCGCTTTGTCCCTTACCCATCAATCACCTTCTTCTCCTTCCTAATCGATGGCGTATTCTTTCACCTCCTCCATCAACCTGCTTCCCATTTTTCTTCCCTGCTATTGATTATCCTCCCCCCCTCCATCGCCATTCCTCACCTTGAGTTAAAATACCTGCTGTTGTGAATCATTCATCCTCAGCGTGTCTCAGGTCTCCGTGGTGTTTTCACCTTCCCCTTCGTGCCGTCGGCCTCTTCACCCCTACATTCTTCATGCCTCTCTCCCGTCTCCTCGCCTTCTTTTTCCATCTCTTTGCCTCTGGCTACACCGCTCTTTGTGCTCTTTATCTCCCTCTTGCTCCTGCACTGACCGCATGCAAGTGTGTGAATATGGTATGTGTGTGTACATCAGGCCGTTACGCTCTGTCAACCCCACCATTCATGCTCTGTTGCTCATCCCCCCCTCTCATCTCCTTCTTCTTCATCTCTTGTTTGCCCACAGACCTGTCTGCAGCAGCACTTCCTTCCCTCTCTGACAGCGCAGCACCTTATTCTGTATTCATGTGGCTGCTGCCTCCAGCATCGCTATTCTCACACCATCCGCCGCTTGTTCACAAGCTATTCCCATTCATGCTGTTTGACATGAGCTTGCTGGGCAATGGAAGCGCGTATTTAGATGTTAATGCGAACGCAGAGTGAATGTAAAAGACACCGACGTTAGTTGGTGGTGGGTTTTAACCTTCAAGGCAATAACGGGGAGAAAAGATGCAACGTTGCACATAAAGCCATTGATTGATGGACGATTGTATCTCTTGTGCCCATCTCTGAGCTTTAGATTGTTTCCCTTACCTGCTGATTTACCTTCCCCAAATGTATAATACTGCCGCTTTATATTCTCTAGTCCAACGTTTTAAATTCACAGCCACAAATGCATAAAAAGAGGGAAGAAAAACATGAAATGCTGTGATCTACGGCACCGTTAACAGCGTAGTAAAGCTGCATTTCTGCACTCAGGGACTGGCATAAATATTCCACCTTATGTATCCAGGAGGCAGTGCTGGATGAAGTGTTGCTGCTACGCCGTTGTGCAAAGAAAACAAGGCCGCAACATCTTTGCACATCTTTTTGTGTCTCAAGGAAGGTCATTATGTAAATCTACTTCTTTGAATTGTGTCTGTTTTGACTTCCAATGTGGCAGCTTTGGTTCTTTAGGACCACAGTTCTGCAGGTTTTTGATGTATCACTTCTCCAGCACACCTGACTCAAATAATGAATCATTGTGCTGAAGGTCACAGGCTGTTTGAGCAATTTCATTAGTCAGGTGTGTTGAAGCCGGAATACATGGAAAACCTGCAGGTCAGCCGCCCCCGAGGGCCGACTTTGGACACCCCTGTTATATGTGGCATGGCAGCGTTTCGCACTATAAATGACAACTCAGATGACTGCATGCATTTATGCTTTAAGAAAGACACTGTTCTGGTTCTGAAATGGTTCTAGAGTCTCTGAACCTTGGTGCCTTGTGTGGAACCAGCCCACATTCACACCACTCTACTTGGAACCAAAGTGCGACGACTTTGCTTCCGAAATCACCAATAAATTTGTTTTTAAAACACATTTTGTAACTTTTTGACCTTACAACTCTGCGTCCGGGACGTGCTCGATGACACAGTGACATCTGTCAAGTGCATTTCTAGAGCTGCTGCTGCCCAGTTGAGGCTGATAAAACCGACACTATAAACTTTTACATCCGGGACACGTCGCCTCACGGTATGATAAGGAACTGGCTGTTTGGAACACGCAACGTTGCTGATTCAGCCATGAAACACAAGAAGATTAAAACAGAGAAAGAGACAAAAGAGTCATCATCAGATGACAGGTAACAGGTCAGGTAGGATGCAAGATGGATGCTGAATTAGCCGTCGATTGGGGGGGGGGTGTGCGTGATGGGAACATGTGTCTGTAGTGTATCTTTAACGTTAAATTAAAAATTTAAAAGGTAATGAGCTTTGATTTTGTTACACATTGCTTCTTTAATAATTGGATGTACTGTGATGAGCGGGGCGGTCACCATGGTAACATAATCATGACTGCAGCTTCGGAGGGGAGACGTTGCTTTTAGACCTGTCATGATGTGAAGTTTCAAGCGGTTTTTTCTCAGTTTTGGTTTCCTGTTTTATTTTGTAGTTTTTTTTCCTGTTTCCTGTGTAACCTTTGTTTTTGTTAGTTAGATTAACTGGTCTCGTTAGTTCATTCTTTACACCTGTGTCTTGTTTAGGTCTGTCAGTATTTCTAGCCCTCAGTTCAGTTGTGTTTCGCTTTTCCATTGTGCCCGTCTAGCTTGTCTTTGAGCCATAGACTGTAGATGAGAGATGGACGGAGCCTCTGGTGGTTAAATGTGAAGCCTATGCAGAAGTGCCAGAAACTGCAGTTCCCCCTTCCTCCACTAGGGGCTGCAAAACAGAGCGAATCCCCATAGACTCCCATGTTAAAAAGACAACTTCACAGCAGGAATAAACATGTTTACAGTCTGGTTCAAAAATCCATTTTAGGTTTAATAGGTCAGGTTTACCTTCATGACAACTGTGGGGGGAGTGAATTTTTTTCCAACTCGCCCGTTTAAAAATAATTTAATCTCGAAGTTCGGCATATCTAGGGGTGCGTCCTTTTGATTGACAGGTACCCGATCTCCCGCTTCAGGTAAGAAGAACGTAGAACAACTGCAGTTTTTAGCCGGTTCACGTGACTTAGCTTTAGCCCGCTTACCTCTGTTAGCTGGTTAGCTCCTCTTATCTCTGAGTTTGCTCGATGTCAATCATCCGCCATGACGCTCACAGCCCCCCTCTCAGCTCCACCTCTTTGCCCATATTTGTATTTTCCGGGTGAGATGACGTGCATGCCCCTGCCAAGATGGTGATTGTAGGAACTGCCCACGAGCTACAATTCAGCTCTTCAGAAACCTATGGGTGACGTCACGGAGACTCCGTCCATCTCTATATACAGTCTATGGTTTGAGCCTGTGTTTAGTCACTGGCCTTCTGGAACCTACTGTGCGTCCGCTCATCTCTGAGTTTGGGTCTTCATCTCCACCAAACTCTGACAAGACCAGAGAAATGAACTTTCTAAAAATAGTGATCTACTAGTTTTAATCCGAGCTTGTTGTCTCTGTTCCTCCCTGCAGGTGTGGAAGTGGCAGTCCGGCGAGTCGAAAGTCCTTCAGGGTCACAGGGAACAAGTCAGGTGCTTCTCTTTTCTCTCCGTCTCACCAAATGACAGGAGGCTGCTCTCCTGGTCCTTCGACGGGACAGTGAAGGTGACGCTCGTGCACGCTCGCATCACATGTAACCGCAGCGTGAAACCAGACATTAAATAATCTGACTCTGCTCCCCATCAGGCGTGGGACACGGAGAGCGGGGACAAACTGCAGGACGTCGAGGCTCATCGAGGAGCCATTCTGTCCTGCCACGTCTCGCCAGACGGACGTCTCTTTGCCACCGCCTCTGCTGACAGAACTGCTAAGGTTCAACACTCATACACACACATACACTCATCAGATGCATCTATTAGTGCCTCCTGTAGCAGCGTGACCTATTACTCATCAGCGCCGTCTCTCAAAGCGCCCTCTGAAATGGTCACTGATGACATTTACACATGGATGTGTTGCTGTGTGATGTCTAAGGCTAAAGGTTTCACCAACAGATCCTTAGTGATTAGCATCCAGCAGATGTTACCTACAGGTCAGTCTGTCCTCAACCAGCTGGCCACGCTGCCTGACCACGAACGAACCGCTGCCTGGGTGCAGTTTGTGCCAGGTTTGTGGTTACCAACAACCCCACGCTCGACTTTGGCCTGACTTTCACTGACTCGTCGGGCTGAACGGCAGTGAGACCATAAGCTCTTTGACACCAACTCCTCGTCAGCGTCATTAAATATTTGTTGGTTTATGTTTAGATTTATACACATGTGATTCATTCATGGGTGAGATTTGATGTCCCGGCATCAGAAACAATGCAAAGCTAATCTATCCGGCGCTTGTGAAGCCACCGCCACCAAGTTTCACACGGGAATTTAGATCTGGTCGCCGGCCAAGCTGGCATCTGTCGGCGAACTCCAGCGAGATGGAATGTGTGTTTTATGGATTTGGCGAAGATCATAATTGAGATGTGGGTGTATGTGTGTGTTGTGGAGCTGGTCAGCAGCCAATCACATAGTCCTCGCTCTGCAGGCCGAGCCAAGGCTGTCCAAGCTCAAAATGGGCCCAAACACCGAAATCCCTGCTTTCCGTCTATCCAGAGGTCAAACCAGAAGGCTCAGCCACGAGTGTCTTTGTGGAGCACCACAAAAAGAAGAGTGCTCTCCTCTCTTTCCTTTCTTATCCTCTCCACCCTCTTTTTTTCCCTTCTATTCTTCTCTCCCGACCTTCAGATGAATAGAGCTTTGTGCGCTGACATCGTTAGTCTACCCGAACTGAGTGTCTAATTATGAGTTGTGTTATTTTCTCTGCAACGCAGGACGGTGAGAGAACAGAAGGGAATAAATAGTAAGATGTAAAAAGGGAAACACATCCGATAGATTGAAGGCCAACAAGCAGGAACATGTAAAAGGCGCTGCTAAAAACAGCAAAGTACAAGAGGTCATCCATTAACAGAGAGCTCTGTGGGTTGTTTTATAATCAGCATACAGCAGCGTTTCTCAAATGGAGGTGTGTGTACCTCTTTGGGTACTTGGAGACACTGCAGGGATTAACATGACATAATACAGGAGAAAAATTGTGTCCATGTAAAATTTTTAATAATCCTATAATGTCACTGAAATATCTGGAAGTTTATAAACTAAAATGCATGTTTAGTCCTTGCATTTTAGCCATAGACTAAAAAAGATGGAAGGAGCCTCACCTGTAGATTTTTAAAGAGTTGAATTGAAGGTCATTGGGCGGTTCCTGCCTTCGCCATCTTGGCAGCTTGTCGTGTGCCGGCTCTCCAAGAAAGTGGGCAAAGAGGTGGAGCTGGGAGGGGGGCTGTGAGCATCATGGTAGATGATTGACATTGAGTGAACCCCAAGCTTTCTGTAGCTAAAAGCTAACCGAGCTAACAGGAGCTAACCAGCTAACGGAGGAACTAAAGTTAAGTCACGTTGTTAACTGGCTAAAAACCGCGGTTGTTCTACATTCCTCCTCTTTGAAGCAGGAGATCGGGTACCTGTCAATCAAAAGGACACGCCCCTATTTATGCCGAATTACAAGATGAAATTACTTTTAAATGGGGAGTTAGGAAAAAAATTCTCTCCCCTCACAGTTGTCATGAAGGTAAACCTGACCTATTAAACCTAAAACGGATTTTTGAACCAGGCTGTAAACATGTTTATTTCTGCTGTGAAGTTGGTCTTTTTTAACATATGAGGATTTGCTCTGTTTTGGAGCCCCTAGTGGATGAGGGGGGAACTGACTGGGACATGTGGCAGTCATGGTAAGATTGTTAACATGGTAACAGAAAAATTATTCCGTTACCATAGCAGCAATATTTACAGAGTGTCAGAAGCTAAATCAGTGCAACAAATGATGATGTGTCATATTTAAATTCTCTGATTGGCAAGGGAGGCAGTTTTATTTATGTTTTCTGTGTGTGTGTGTGTGTGTGTGTGTGTGTGTGTCTGCAGTCTGTTTTATAAAAATGCTGCTGTCATTCTCTAGAAAAACTGTGATTATGGTTAATCCTGAGTTTGTTTGTTTTGGTGCCAAGTTGTGACTCTGCTCTGATGCCACAATGTTGTTTACCTGTGTTTGCAAACAAACACACCTCTGCATCGTTTGGGTGAACTTGAGAAAAAAAACGTAAATAGGGTCGACGTCATCTTGTGAATCTACACTTGCTGCCCCCTGAGTCACAGAAAACCATAAAAATGACTCATTTAAATTAAACTAAATGTAAGAATTCATGCATTTAGCTGTGGTCAAGTCAAAGTTTTCTTCCATAACCGATTCCATAAGTTCTCCTCATTCTTCTTAATGAATTACTTTCCCTCCTCTAGATTTGGCGCTTCGAGTCCTGGCAATGTGTCCACACACTGAACGGTCACAAAGAGTGTGTCCGAAGCTGCAGATTCTCCTGGGACAGTCAACTCCTCGCAACAGGAGATGACAATGGAGAGATCCGGGTATGTGTGCATGAATTCAGCCTTCTCTTTGCACTCGCAGGTAAAATTCATGCAATATAGGAAGATTTCAGGGACGTCTGCGGACAGAGGAGATGATTTCAGGGATTTATGCTAAATGATAGCGGTAATCTGTGTCTATCAACACACCATTCAACTCAGTAGAAGCAGAGACAATGTCTTAAATTTTAATTTGCCGTTCAACATACACAAAAAATTACAGCAGACAACGTTTATTTCCAGAAATCACCTCCTAATTACATGTCATTACTCATTTAGATAAAGGGCTTACTAATACATCCTGATTACTGCAGAGCGCAGAGGAGGGCTGAGATGAAAGGAAGGAGGCAGGGCTCCTTCTCAGGAGGAAGCGGAGTGTAAGACGGTGAGAGCTGGAAGAGGAGGAGATGTCTGACAGTGGGAGGCGAAGGAGAGGACTCAGCCTGCTAAATTGGATCTCCGAGGCCTTGAAGTCTCAGTTTGTTGTGCAAAAACACACATGGTCTGTGTAAAATAAGAGCGGCAGAGAGCGACGCGTGCTGCTCAGGAGGATGCAGCATCGCTAAATAAAAGGTTAATGCCAAGTGCTGTCCAACTACGCTAAAAATTTCCCTCTTGTTTCTATGGAAACAGACATGAGTCAGGCATGCACGGAATAAATATCGCTGTACATGTGACGTGTCATCAAATAGACATGGCTGAGTCTGATTTCATTACGGTTGCAGTCAGAATGATTCAACCCTCACCGCAAATTAACTTTATTGGTGAAATGTAGAAACTAGCAGCTGTTTGGAAGAAACAAATCAAACAAGAACCAGTTAAAAAGCTCAACACAACTAATGCCACGAGTCAGTGGTGGGGAACTACTGTCCTCCAGGGCTCCAGTCATCCAAATCCTGGGAGTTTCTAACAGAAAATGCTACTTTCAGTGCCCACTGCAGTTTATAATGATGACTGAATAGAAGTCCCCATATGGCAACCAGGCAAGGCTTTTATTGGTTGCATCAGGTGTGACTAAGATGGAGAGGCTTGAATACCTAGATCGCTGACCGAGACGTTGGATTGCATGCTAGAGATGCAAAGTCCAGAGAACTTTTGACAGCAACTGCATGCGGTGGAAGTCATTCATTGCAAAGTATCTGAAGCAATTCCAGTGTTTGTACGTCTCCTTTGTCGCCCTCGTGGCGTTTTAATGAAGAAAAATTCCACGCAATCAGGTCAGAGCACTGCAAAATAAACACTTTTCAGAGTTCCTGAAGTGTGAAAGAGGACATAGAGAACAAAGGATGTAGGACACTTTTGAATACTAACTTTTTTTTTCTTTTTTTTTTTGGCTGATGTTTCAGTCTGCACACCTTCGTCAGCTAAAGTTAATGCTGACAAAAACACTATTACACACACGGGTTATAAGCACACACCTGGGAATGAGCCATCATTCCCAGGTGTGTGCTTATAATCACTTCACAGTACGCCAACAACTCGAGGTCAGTAAGCTGTTTAAATTCCACTAAATACAAGTGTTTACTAGTGTAAACAATCTGGATAAGACGCCAAGAGAAGTCTGAAAACAGCAGAACAGTCGTGTCAGCATAGATAGAATACAAGAACATGAAAGTGTAGACCTGCTTCTCCTGGAGGATGGATGAACCTGACGAAAAAGAAGTTTTTTCTTGTTCTTGCCTTGAGAACAAGAACTCAGCTCTTGCTTCTCGTGGAGTATGGAACAAGCTTCAGGAAAATGATGTTTTGGGTATTTTTATGCCACAAAGCAGACTAAATAAACCATTTTTTTTTTTAGGATTTTGGCATCAGTGTTCAGATTAAAGAGAAAGATCATCATTTATTAACTTGCTGTTTTCCCTCCTTTTTTTTTTTGAAGTTTTGCATCATTACAAAGATTGTGTTTTGGATATGTGCCGGGCCAAAACCTGGTGTGTTGCCGGGGGCAACATGGTGCAATACATGATAAATATCCATTAAGAACCATGTAGATTGATGCTTTTCCATACATGTAATTTAATCATGACTTTGTTGGTTTGAGTGTAGCAGCAGGAGGAAGCAGCCACCAAGTTTCTGTTTCTTTCCTTGCATCATTTTAAGTGTTGCTTGCAAACGAAAACAAGTAGCTACAGATTTCCATAAGCAGCATTAATTAGAAACATTTTCCTTTCTGAGTGATTAATATTCTGCGATTGGCTAATCCCCACAGCTCTGGAGCATCAGTGATGGATCCTTGCTGAAGATTTGCTCCCAGGACTGGAAGGATGGCATGGATTCTCTCCACGGAGGCTGGGTGACTGATCTCCACTTCTCCCCAGACGACTCTCTTCTGGTCTCAACTGGAGGCTATATTAAGGTATGCTAACCCATCTCTCTCAGAGATTGTCCTCAGCTTGTCTTCATTACTTGCTGAAGACCAAGTCACTCAGTTTCAGGGCCTCAGTAAATGAAATGTAGCTCAGTCTCGTGTATACTCCTGCATCTGTTTGCTTCTGCTGTAGTTAGACAGATGATAAATGTCAGTGGTTGCCATCCTTTGGCAGCTGTGTACATAAAAACCAAAACAGAAACACCATGTTTAGCAGAGGAGGACATAATGTGTGCTTTGGGTCATGAGTTTTTCCTTTTTTCCTTCACTATTTTGTACGGCTTAATTAAAAAGTTAATTTAGAAGACAGGAAATAAGAGAGATGGGAGGGGTGGAGGGTAATAAGCGGCAAACGTCTCCTGCTGGATATGAGCAGAGATGTTTATGGGTACATTTTGGATTGGTTTGAAAGGAAATTAGGTTATTTTCAATCAGTCAAATAAAACCCACTTCCATTTACCCCCAGGTTGCAATGAATCATTTTACTTTTAATGGAAACAAAACTGATAAAAGTTAGAGGATTGATTTATGTTATAATACAAATAAGAGATTGTGAATGCATTGTGTATTTTTTCCTTTACATTTAGCCTTTACATTAAAAACCAGCTGCTTAATTTTGTGCAGCTTCAACATATGCTGCACACACAGTCTGACCTTTTAAAGCATGAACATGAGGAGAGAGAGGAAGAGGAAACATGTTTCATTGTAAAGTATTACGTCAGCTAATTCCACAACATGAAATTATGCATACAAAACATGATTTAAAGCATCTTATTTTAATATAAATGATAGAAAAAGGCACCTTATAAAATTTGTACTTGTATGTATTGTATATTGTATATGATAGTGATTCTTTTGGTGTGTTTGCTTAGAGGTCCTGTTTGCGACTGTGCCTTCTCACCCATGTAGCACACTTTATTTCTGCAGCTAGCAGGTTATTTTCAGTGATGCAGAGCGTCGCTGTCAGTTCAGGAAGCCACAGGTCCAACAAAGCACTGAGCCAACATTTATTACAGATATGTCTCGGAAATGGAGGAATAACTGTAGCATGTGACACAATGAACAGGAGACGCTGTTGCTAACTAATCAAATTAGCAGATGACGCCATGTCGTTAGCCGAATAGCATAGCTGCCCAAGCAATCCCAGGGCCAAGATACACTAACAGGGCGCACAATCAAAGTTTTATCAGGTCAAGTTTAAAGTTATAAGAGTTAAAAACACACTACAGAACTTTTCTGTTACTCGCCCCCTATCAACGGCTAATTCGACATCCATCTTGCATCCTTCCTGACCTGTTAGCTCTCTCAAGCTAGCCAAAGTCGATCTTGTGAATGGGCCGGTCTTGCCCACTGGTCCCACTGGTCCCACCTGTAGTCGTATTTTAAGGAAATTTAGGAAATAAAGTATAGTGAGTAAGCTGTTTTAGGGAGGTAGGGTCAAGCAGATGTCACAAGCTAATATATGACTTGGGCCGCTATGCTAAGAAGCTAATTATATGTAGACATTAGTCATAAAATGAGCAAAATAGAAACTATTTAAATTACTTGTGTTTATTCAGTCAATATAACTCTAGACTTGGCTGTTTAACACTGTTAGTGCATGAATGTTGCAGGATAAATGTCAGCTGCAAAACATCAGTCACAGAAACAGTAAAGATTACCGCTGTCTGCTGATGTAAGACAGCCTAGTGAATTCTGACCACTCCGCCTCTATGGCGTCATGCGAACTAACGGGGCTCACGTCACTTCCAGAGGTTCAGCAGTGACAAAGAGGCCGCCAGAAACACAGAAATGTCCAAAAACATTAAGATATTTCATACCGCGTGAAAATATTCAGCTGAAAAACAAAATTAGCTTTAATCGGTGAAACTGAGACTTGTACAAAATAAATAAAAACTGGATGTTTGTGGTTGGTTGACCATCTGGTTTATATACAGAGACTACGGTCTACCTAGAGTCAAATACAACCCTCTTCTCTCCTCAATACATTCCCGTTTAAATAAAGGCCTCCAGAGCCGAATAAACAAAATAATACAACAAAAATTAAGAAAATAAAAAGGATATTAAAAATATTTTCCTTCTGACTTCTGTAATTTTTATACAACAACCACATGATTATACATATTCACCCAGGAAAAAAAGGCAAAAAGGGCAAACATGGAAGAAATGAAACAGATATGAGAGGGTCTTACACATGTGTGGGGGCATGACTCATGCAGTCTGTTGTAACGTTTGCATGGATGCAACTATGTACATATAAGCTTACAGTAGCGTAACCTCTTAAGTCTGTCTTTGCTTTGTGGAGATCAGGCATCAAGATGGTAACAGCACATCCTGGAGATCAAAAAAAAAAAAGAAAAATGAATGCCAAATGCATCATAATGATTGGAGAAAGGACTGAATCCAAAAAATGGAGAAAATCCAGGTCCAGGCACTTAAAGTGGATTGAATAAAAAGCCTATATTAAAAATGGGCAAGAATCATAAAAAATACACCAATGCGTATCGGCTTATGCCTTCCTCAGGGTGTATATTGAAACAAACAAACAGAGCAATTTTAGTCATCACAGGTGTGTACAATTCACCCCGTGATGCAATATACTCTTAGCCTCTAGGGGCATCAGACAATAAATACTGCACAAAATACAAAAGCAACAATTCTTTTGCATCATAATGATTATTTCTGACTAATTATCAGTAGTGAATATTATCCTGGCAATGTATATGTGAGCAAACAGACTGGGTGTGTTCCTGTATGTGAGACGGAGACGTTTACTGTGTCTCAGTCAAGTCATGTCCTGCTCCTGCACAGCTGAAGGTTCACATAAAAACACTCTGTAGCTTAGAGAAAGATCCCAATGCCACCTTGTGACGTGGCCGGAATATTGTTCGTCTGTTTGCTACCTCCACTTTTACAGCCGACTGGCTCGCAGAGCGGCCAGTCTCAGCTGGACTCTGATTGGCTATTTGTTGAGCAATGATCTAATTCTCCAGGGAGAGTGCTTCTGATCGATATGGCTTATATCTGAGATTACTCCTGATTCTGTGTATGAGGCGTGTGTATGTGTGCACGTGCGCTCTGGTTTCTACCTGCATGTGTGGGTTGATGGAGATGTTCCTGTTTATACCAGAGCAGTAGATGCTGTTAAGGCTTTTTATTTATAGACAGATGGCCGGTGCACATCGTCATGTCATCCACAACAGATTTCTCTTGACAAGATCATAAACTCTGGAAATGAGCTGAAACGTTGAAAACAGCCTGGAATTTTCTTCTTTGACATGATGGAATTTCTTATTTATGTATTTTCTGGTTCTGAAGATGAGAAAACCGTCAGCTGCCAGATAAAAAATTCAATGTAAAGAAGTTCGTATCATATGCTGCTTAGTGAGATATTTTATTAGACTGTTTGAGAGAATAATGAGGTGACTAAAAAACTTGAGACGCAGCAGCATGAGACCATATGCTGAGGATAGTTTGGTGCATTTTTAGCATAAAATTCCATGCAATGGTTTTTTAATTCATGTTAATCAAAGCAGTTTTTAGGAATTGAACATATTTTACGGTGTTTTCCTAAAACGCATGAGATGTTACACAAACCAGTAGGGCTGAGACGATATCCTTTTGTCCCGATTCGATTCCGATTTTTTTCTGGGTGCCGATCCGATTTAAATTGCGATTATCACAATTTTTCGATATTGCAGATTTTGTAGATTTAAAAACACAATAAATGTATAAAACCTTTTTTTTCACTCGTCATTTTTCTTGATTTCAATCAGGAAACAAATAACACAGTAGCCAGACCATCATTCCGCTGCTATTACGCCCAAGAAGACAAGTAGATCAATAAAATGAAATGAAAATGACAAAAAAATTTAGAATGGATTATTTTTATTTGTTTGAAAAAAAAAATAGATTTTTGATTTTAAAATTGTAAAGCAAAAAAAAAAAAAAATCCTGATTTTTGATTTTTTGATTACATTTTCCCACCCCTAATAACCAGCCATTTTATTAGCCTCACCTTGGCTTGATGTGAGCTTTGTGACATGGTGCATCATCCTGCTGGAAGTTTCCATCAGAAGATGCTACACTGTGCTCAGAAAGGGATGGACATGGTCAGCAGCAGGACTCAGGTAGGCTGTGCTGGTTAAACCATGTCGTGTTGGTACCATTGGGTCCAAATTCTGATCCTATCAGGTGAATGTGGAGCTGAACTGGAGACTCATCAGACCAGCAACGTTTCTACTGCTGCTGTTGTCCAGTTTGAGTCTTGTAGCCTCAGCTTTCCGTTCTTAGCTGACAGCAGGTTGTCTGCATGACTAAAGGCTCCGACTTGCTGACATGTGATTGGCATTTACCAGTTAAACTGGTATCGCTGATAAAGTGGCTGGTGAGTTTACTTCTGCTGGGTTTACATTAGTTTTAGCTAAAAGAAAAGATCAATACTTTGGAAAAGGAGCTTGCACGCTTTTCTGGCTTTAACCTGATATTCAGCTTTCCACCTACCAGCCTCCAGTTTAGCATCACCAGACAAATATGCAAATATAATGTTTGCATCCGTTTGCGTAGCTGTTACTGCAAGAGTGAAGGATTCAGAAGAATTATTCAGTGTAAAAGCTCTTTCTGTGCTTATTATATCCACAATGAAGACAGTCTTTTCCTCATTAAAGCAAAGGTCAAGGGTCAACAGCAGTTTAAATAAAAACGCTTCACATAGAAAAGTGAGATGCATTTGGAAAATATTTTTGTATCACAATTAACAGCTTTTATGAAAACTGATATCTTGGTTTTTTTTCACTGATTCACTTTTGCATGATTTTTTTTCCCTTATTTTAAAGAAGTCTGTGTTTTTCTGTCCATCAAGCTACATTAATTTTACAGATCAATGTTGATATTTTTCTTTAATTTAATTCATTTATAAAACATGGAAGGTAAACATACATAAACATTGTTTATTTCTTCCAGAATGAGCCAAAATGTTAAGTCAGGAAGTAGAATTAGATACAGTTGTTCATATCATTACTAAACAAATGAAATAAAAAGATAAAAAAAAGAATAAATAAATAAATCATACATATCCAGCGTAAATCTTTATCAAGTCAGTCTAACCAGCAGGTTTATTAGCATATTTCATGCAATAATAAAATGAAATAAATTAAACATCTCATCGAACTTCCAAAATATTTTTTTTATTTTATTTTTTTTAACCAACTTTTTATTTATTTTATATTATACACATTAACAAAAACACATATAGAAAAAACACCGTAAACAAAAATAAAATAAACATACATACACAGGTCCAGGACACATAATAAAGTGTTAGAACTGCATACTAATGAAAAAGTAGCCTCATATTATAGTAAAATATTGACAAACTAGAAAAGCACTCGAAGAGCGCAAACCTTTAAAAAGTTCTTGAATCCAAATGGTGATCCGGATCACGCCAAAATTAAATCAGTTCTTCCTTTTTTTACATTTCCAACAATTTTGAGTTAGTGTGAACACAAACAAACAGAGAAACAGATAAATGCCAGTAAAAACATCTTATTGGCTTCTAAAGAGGTTGGTTGTAAACAGTGATGAAGTCTTGACCAATAAAATGGTCGTATTTCTTCTTCTTTTGTTTTTATGACTGTGACATCCAATCCCAGCCAAAGATCAGCGTGAGCTGAAATAGTTATCTTCCAGTATCAAAAACAAAGTAATGAAGTAAAAAAAAAAAAAAAAAAAAGCAACACAAAAACAGGATCACCACCAACATCTAATCAGTTCTTCATTTTCACATTTCCAACAACTCCTGGAGATGTCATGAAAGTCCGTCCATAACTGAGTTTTCTTGAACACTACCAGACATACAGATAAACGGAGGGTAAAACATCACCTCCTTGGCGGAGGTTACAATAACAGAAGAAGTTTCTTTCAGGTCAACAGATCAGGATCATGAAAAAATAAATAAATGAGAAAAACAACTTCAACTTTTTAATTTTGTCCTTTTTAAATTCATTTAAGAAATATTCCTGCTGCTGCAATCTGCTCCTAAATGTCATACAAACCACAAATAACAGATAAATTTACCCAATATCTGAGCTGCTTTTTACATTATCACCTCATTTTTTTTTGTCCTTTTCATGAACTAATTTTCCTTCTCGCAAAACCATCAAAGCAAATCCACAAAACGACCCCTTCATTCAGGAAGGGCTACTCCACTCCAAGCATTAACACACAGCTCATAATCTTTATCCCTCGACACATTACGATGACACTCCTAATTATTCTGGATATTAGATTACTCTGTTACCCCGTTTAATAGACCCTCTCTGCTTCAGCAAAGCGCGTCGGCTTGATGGATCAGCTTGTGGACGTGAGGAGAGGTGATGGATTATTCTGCTGGACAGCTATGAGAGGCCTTCCTGTCTGTCACGGTAATTACCATGACAGAGTGTGTGCCTCTTATGATGCATAATATAGCTCGCAGAGCAGGAGAGCTCGGCGATAATCTAACCGTCTGTCTGTTTTAATGATTGTCTTCATGCTCGCCTCTTTCACGGTCGCGATGTGTCTTCAGTCTGTCGTGGACTTGTTGTCGAGTTCATGCTTCAAACCGTCTCTCAGACCTCTCCTCTTCCTCGTCTCTGAGTTGTATAGAATTAAAATTTACATATAAATACTTGGAAGGGAGACCAGAGTGGCCCAGTAGATTATTTACTGACTTGTTGAAACAATTCATGGAGCGGTGATTACTATATTCTGTTGTAATTATTTTGCTGTCAGTCTCGGGTTTGGCAGCCATCGGAGCTTCTCCGTCGGGGTATTTGGTTTGCATTTATGCTCAGCTGGTGTAAGGGAGAGATTTTCATTATGGAGGATCAGAGGGATTGAGCAAGATATGCATTTGGATGATAGTTGATGACTGATATTGAAGTTTGGCCTGAATTCTACAAAAGCTCTTAATAAGATCTAAGCGAGGGAGGATGCAAAGTTTGGGCTGCTTGTTGTCAGGACGTAAAATGTCACAATGGCTTTTTAATCACTAAGAACGAGACGTTAAAGGTCCCATATTGTGCATTTTCTCAACCATTTCGTATGGTTGTCAGAAGTTAAAAGGATAAGTGTCAAAATGCGAAAATGTATGTACAATTAAAGGGATCTTCATTTATCTTTGCAAACATTGTAATGTGTTTATGTGATGGGCTTTAAAATGTAAACAAGTAGTTGTGGCAGTACTGTGTACTGTGATGCCATTTGCTTTTGTTAGAGGTGATATAAAACACACAACACCAAGTAATTTACCATTTACCATGGAAACCTCAATTTAGAATGACTATTTCCATGTAAACCCAAAGGAGAATACTTTGATATGGAATTATTTAATGATGAATTCCAAATTTAAAAAACATCATGTGACCGTAGCCACTAAGGATCTGGTTGTGAAGTAAAACAGAGCAAACGGAGAGGCTATCAAAGCTCTGCGGTTTGTCGGCTGCACATCTACTCTGAGAACCTCCCCTTCCACCACATCAGGATGAGATCATCCCTTTCCACTTTATCATGATGAAAATCTCCCGTTCCACCCATACACCTTATATGAAAGATGGACGGAGCCTCCGGAGGTTAAAAGTGAAGCGGAAGTGCATAAATCTGCAGTTTCCCCTTTCATCCACTAGGGGCTCCAAAACAAACAAATCCTCATAGACTCCCATGGTAAAAAGACCAACTTTACAGCAGAAATGAACATGTTTACAACCTGGTACAACAAACATTTTAGGTTTAATAGGTTAGGTTTACCTTCATGACAACTGTGGGGAAAATAATTTTTTTTCTTAATGTTTAAAAGTAATTTAATCTCGAAGTTCGACATATTTAGGGGCGTGTCCTTTTGATTGACAGGTACCTGATCTCTCGCTTCAAGTCAGAAGAACGTAGAACAACTGTGGTTTTTAGCCGCTTAACAACGTGACTTAGCTTTAGCCCGCTTACCTCCTATTCGCTCTGTTTTGTAGCCCTAGTGGATGAATGGGGAACTGCAGTTTTATGCACTTTCGCATGGGCTTCACTTTTAACCTCCAGAGGCTCCGAACATCTATCATATACGGACGGTCTATGGTTCAAACCTTTGACTGGTATGGGTCATGTTGCAATACGGATTAGATAGTTTGGTTTAATGAAAAAACAAGGTGGTCTAATACCAGATTTGGAACTTCAATCCAGTTGTGTGTGCGTTTTTCACATGCTCATTTTATTGTGCAGTTTAATGATGTCACTAGAGGTTGCAGTTCCTGGTCCAGAAAGTAAAAGTCCTGTCCGGCAGCTGTTCCCACCAGTCACCAAACCAGCTGAATTTAATGAGCAGAGTTTATTTACAAGGTAAACAAGCCTGTCAGTGAAAACACCTGTTCTAAATGTACAGGTAGATCCAAAAACATGGCAGGACTTTTACTTTCTGGACCAGGAATTGCCACCTCTGAAGGTCACCTACCATTAGCAGCTAGCATGACCAAACTTTAAGGTCAGTAGTGACTATGTCAATCCTTCTTTGGCCAAAGCTGCTGAAGTGCACCAGCTATCAGTCACTACAAACGAACAGGGCTTCTCTTTTTAAGTCAAGGTCACACAGAATGACTCCACCCACGTATTTCACCGAACGCGGTTGGGGCTGAGATGTGCCTGACATCCGCTTGTTCCAACTGCGGCCCGCTTCCTGTCAAACAGAAACAAAAGAAAACCCATCTCTTCTGTGTGTTCATGCAGGAATCTTCAGGTTAAAGGATATGAAATGTTTGCTGTTGCAAGATTCAGGCCTGACTTTAACAAACACTTTCTTGCTCTTCGCTCCTGTGAATGCAGTGAATGTAATTACTGGTTTTCTGGAGGAAAGAAACGATAAGAATATCAAGACTGTGGCAAATCCATCGTTGCATCACCCAGACTAATTATTCTAGTTATAATTTAAATGTTTTGCATGAAAACAAACCTGATCAAGGTCCTTTTTTTTTTTTTTTTTCTTTTTTTTAATTGGCTCATGAAACTTTCCTGCCTCTGCTCAGACGAGGTAATAAGTACGCACAAGCCCCTCGCTGCGGTGGCGGCGTTCTTGGAAGACAGTCGCCGTTTTAATGCAGACAAGGCATGACACTGTTTGTCTTATCAGATTCAGTGGAGAGTTTCCAGCTATCAGATCCTTGTGATCACAGCTCGCAGTCTCAGAAAACCCCTCCACAGCGCGACTGCCTCGCCGCGTTAGCCACGCCGCTGAGCAGAATGATGTTGTTACTGGTCTGATAAGAGCCAGACTAGTGACGGCGGGTGATGTCTCCCGTGGCTCTCGCTCAGATGATGGCTTGATATGATGCAACGTGAGGACTGGAGCTGGAGGAGTTCTTATTGTTTGACTCTTTCCATTTGTCTCCGTGGCTCCCTGTGTGAGGGGGAAAAAAAAGAAGTTTTCGTGTTTGTCTGATTCTTTTGGACTCGTCTCTGTCAGTGCTCTTGTGTTAATAATCTCTCATGCTGCTGTCTCTTTTTTTATATATATATTTGTTTCATCCTTTCTTCTTGTCGCCGTGTGTTTTATGGCTCCCTACTTTTCTGTATGCTTGACTGAATTATGTTAGTGTAATTAAAAGCAGCAGGGCATTGCATGGGGGTGCATGCTTGTCTAATTTCCCGTTGTGAGAAGGTGCCGGTAGAGGGTTTAATTAAACGCTTTTTAACCTTTTTTTTTTTCTTTTTTAATCGCCGGTGTCTCTTTTTCTATTGCAAGAAATTTAAAAAAAAAATGGCTGTGATTGCAAAACATAGCAGGCTGGGAGAGAAACGTTGTGTGTGCCTCAGACTGCGCGGTCCCGTCCTCAGAGAGAGGCTGTTAAACCCTACGCTGACTCCCATCATTCCTCCGGCCTTCCCTCCGCTCTGGGTCTGTCTCAACACCTGGCCTTGACACACACTGAAAGCAAACGCACACAAACGCTCCAAACGAGACAATCCGTCACTGTGCATGCTGTCCAAGAGGGAGGCTGCAGGTGTGAAAAGGCTCATCCTGACTGCACGAACACAAACCCCCCAAATAATTCACACCGTCGTGTTCCAGCTAAAACAAAAGGCCTCAAGCGACTCTGGAGGTACTGACAGATTTTATGTACTTTTGTCTGATTTGATGGTAAAAGCAGATCAAGTGGAAGGGGAATCCTGTTGCATTTATCCAAAGTCATGTTAAAATCTTCAGCAAAAGGATGATAACGTTGGGATGTCCCAAAGAAGATTTCTTCTAAATGTTTTCAGTATATGTTTGGGAAAATCCTTTAGCTGCTGGGAGTAATAAGTCTACAGATTTCTGCGTCTGTGGTCGATGTTGCTATGACACTTCTGAGGGGAGAGATGCCTCATTTTTAAGTACTGATGGTTTGATGCTTGTTTATTTTAGTAGACGCTTTTAAACGTCTTGCATATGAGAGTGAGAACAACACAAGGATGAAATCAAACAGTAGAAGACATTACATGAAGGTTTTAAGTATATTTGCATTCTAATAATAATTCTAATAAGGCCCAAATAATTTGATTACCCTCTTAACAAAAGGCAGAGTACAGTAAGATAATCCCCTTTTACTGTGAGAACTGCCTTAGTTCTTTGTGGTAAAGGTGTTTGAAGCATTCCTCAGAAACTTTGGCTGTGCATTTCTGAGGAGAATCTCCCGTTCCACCACATCCCAGAGGTCATGAAGGGATGGACATGGTTAGCATCAGTCGTCAGGCGGGTTAAACCATGCTACGTTGCTACTAAGGGGCCAAATTCTGATCCTACCATGTGAATGTGGAGCTGAACTGGAGACTCATCAGACCAGCAACGTTTCTCCATCTTCTATTGTCCAGTTATGTTGAGTCTGTGTGAATTGTAGCCTCAGTTTCCTGTTCCTGTCCTGAATTAAGTTCCTGTTGACTTTCTATCATCTACAACCAGCCTGGCTACTGTCCTCTGACATCAGTTTGGTCCAGACAACTGCTGCTCGCTGGGTATCTTCTTATATTTGGACACCCCTTCATCCATTCACAATAAATCCTGGTAGAACAGCAGATTCTGACACACTCAGACCAACAGTCATGCCACATTTAGTCACCTAAATCTCCTTTTTTTTTCTTCACTGTGATGCTTACTTGGGCTACTTTAGCTACTTGTATTAACAAGCTGTTTAGCAAATGCACTTAATGAAGTAGTTAGTGAGTCTTGGAGTCCAAAAATAAAGAGGAAACCAGGGTGTATTGCAAAGTCTTAGTGTTCTTTATGGTGATCATCTTGACTTGCAGCATTTTTGTGGCCGTATTGCTTTATTGAGTTGATTGGAGGTCCGTTGAGACCAGTGAGGATAGTTTATATCAGTATGACTGGATTTTATGTCTGAAGCAAAGCGAATCAGTGGTCAAAGCAAGTTAATGTCAATGCGAGTTCAAAGTCCTGCGTCAATGATATTGATGGAAAACCTACAAAATGACAGAAACTAATTGCAAAGGACTCAAGAGATTCCCAAAAACCTTATTATAAAGCTCAGACATGCTTTGACTCGGCTGCTTATGATCCCAATGAGAGATTTGTGGGCAACCGCTCTTGACATCTTTTTGCAAAATCCTTGCCTCGCTTTCCTTTTTTTTTATTTTTTTATGCCTTCATAAGGAATTCTGAAGTAGCCTTCATCAGTTTAATGATTCAACAACTGAAACAAACAACAACAACGCAAATGGAAGTAGTCAGCAATCAAGTGAACATGCACCACATGCTTCAGGCTACAGAAAGCCAGGCCGACCCAGCAGCATGTTTGGTACAGCTTACGAGGTAGATGTGACCATACTGGCTGCTCCTACAGGACCTGCTGGTTCTGATATGCAGAAATTCATTTGTTTTCGATAATAATAAATAAAGAAAAGACAATCCATCTGCAACATGCAGATGTCTTTTGCTTGTCTCTTGGTTTCATTTTCCTGTCATAACTGGCCACATCTGTAAAGATGCAGGTGTGGAGAAAAGACACGAGGCTTGCAGGATGTTGGACTTGCATCCTGTAGATTACTGTTGCAGAAAATAGCTATGGCACTTTCTGATTCACAGTGATGCACCCACTCTAACACACACACACACACACATTGACACACTTCCAAGCAGTGTATGCCCAGATGGATGGGAGTGTTTAAGATGATTGTTCTCCCCTGCTATCCTTGTTGTCAGACATCAGCTATCAGATGATGGAAGAGAAAGAGAGCAACATAGTCTCACCTTATCTCATCTTCTTATACTCTCCTCACTTTCTTCTCTGCTTTTCTGATTCTGACAGGAGGAACAGGCCTTTTGCTCCCATAAGGCTTGTTCTTCCTCTTTCCTTGCAGAGTTATCTCTCTGCTTCATGCCTTCATTTCATTTTTCTTCCTGCTGTCATTTTCACTCTTTGTCTGCTGTGGTGACCTTTAAGTGTAAAGCTTGCTTCCTGTGCTGTCAAGTTTTATCAAGCGATATATATAACACGTATATATGTCATGTATTTTACCACTCCTGTGTTGCAAAAGGGTGTGTTTTGCTATAGGCAAGAATAAAACTACTTTAGAACACAGAGCTTTAAACTAATCGGTCTCTATGCTGCTTTCAAAGCCATCATCAAGCGTCTCCTTATGAGACCCTTGCAACCAGTGCACCGTTACATCCTCTCATCGGTCAAGGCGGTTCTCAAAACGATGCGTGGTTGCAGGGAGGCGAGATGAAATGAGTGGTGAAAGTTGCACTGACCTTTTCTCAAGAGACATGATGGATGGAGAACCTGAGATGGATGGAGAAACGGTGTGTAGCGTAAGAAAAGAACAATGGCGTGCTCTCTACCACACAGCGGATCCATGACGTTATATTCCAGACTGAGATCTCTGATTACATTTAATAGGAAATGGAAACCATTTTAGACTTTTTTTTTTTATTCATTTTGAGACATACTAGTATCATCATCACACCTTAACAGTATAATCCCCAATGGTATGTTTGGTTACTGGATCACTTACATGCCTGGGAAGTTTACTGGTATTTCCAGTTGTTTAGTTTGGAAGCAAACCTTTTTTTTTTTTTAAATCAGTAACATCTTAACAAATAACTTTTGTAAAATAAAATTGGATTTGTTTCTCTTTGGACGCCATAGAGCAGGAGTGGGAACCTCCGGTCCTCGAGGGCTGCAATCCTGCAAGTGTTCAGAGTTTTCTTGAATCAGTGGCTAAATAGCAGACTGGGGGAGACGTTCGTGTCAAGTTCTGGACCGGTCTGCTAATTAAGCCTGATGTGATGCAGATGTGTTGCAGCAGGGCAACTCCCAACCCATGCAGGACTGCAGATATCGAGTGCTGGAGTTGCCCACCCCTGCCATAGAGACATTGGCCATGTTGACATGGACACGATTATTCCGAGCCTGATCATAGTAAAAATACTTTGTTGTAAGATTTCTATCCGATCACTCTAATTCCCATCAGTTGCATGCTCACTGCTGTTTCAGCTGATGGCGCCAAAGCACATGTTCCAAAATTTGAGTAGAAATCATCGTCACTACTCATGCCTTTTACGTGTAAATCAGTGTGACGCATTACACACAATACGGCCATTGTGTTAAAACATTTTACTCAAAAAGAGTTGTATTCAAATATATTATGCATGTAAATAATCGTAATAACAGTCCAGGTCTGGTCTGAATTTCTACTTGCAAACATGTCTGTTGATAAACTTATAAAAAGGAACATAAAAAAAACCATGTCATTCAACCTCCACAAGATATTAAAACTGATAATTAGGTTGTTATGAGTGGGGGATTGGTGTTATTGCACTGGCACATCTACAGAACTAGCCCTGCTTATCCAAAGCTTCTGTTTTCTTTGTTGTTACGCTACATCACAAACAAAAAGCAATAAACCGTACAACACAGAGGGCTCTGTAAATAGTCTATAAAGCGAAGCGCGGATTTATTAATAGAAACAACTCTTTTCCTGTTTGTGTTGAAGTGTTTTTGAGGTTTATTTTATCTTTGTGTAGTAGCTGACTACAGCGAGCCTTTTCAGTTTGTGTAGCAACAAAATAAAAGCCATCTCGGATACTAAAGCTTGCACATACTGGGTGCACTTTGTGGCTTATTTTATTTATTTTTACTCTGATCCATCCCTTCTCCTTCTCCATACTTTATCCAGAAATGGAAATAAGCTGTATACATACCTGCCCTGTCATCCCCTGACAGGGCAGGTATGTGGATAAGGCCGTGTTTCACAGGCCATCGTGTTGGTTCGGGCGGCATCCAGAGTTTTGATTTGGCTTAGCTCTCTTCTCCCGTCATGCTGTTCCAAAAATGAGCTTCCCGCTGCGCTGCTTCAATGTAGAAACAGAACTGCCTCTAAAATACCTCCACACACTTATAAGATGCAAAATAACCCCTGAAAGGGCTTTTTTTTCTCCCTCCCCCTCTTCCTTTTCCAGGGATTACAAGTGTGCACATGTTGTTCCTCGTGTTGCCACAGTAGGTCCAGATGTTTGCTGTACGGCCTTGTGTCTCCTTTGCTGTTTGTTTCTGTGTGAAAAAATGCAAAAGTGAAGAAGTTTGAAAGAGTCTCGCTTGGAATGAAAGCGCCCTGGATTCGGCGCTCTCGGTGTCAAGCTCTGGGAATAAACACAAGCTGGTGAAATATTTATTTGGCAGTTGTTTTCCCCCGCGTCGCTCATTAAGCCAGGGTTAATTGTCTCTCTGGCTGGAGAAGAAGGGTCTCTGCAAGTGTGCGAGATAAAATGAGGCAGAGTGGAGATGGTGGATCACTG
The DNA here is from genome assembly GCF_933228915.1 of Telmatherina bonti. Classification (NCBI taxonomy): domain Eukaryota; kingdom Metazoa; phylum Chordata; class Actinopteri; order Atheriniformes; family Telmatherinidae; genus Telmatherina; species Telmatherina bonti. The sequence goes on along the minus strand of NC_136632.1, from coordinate 7,433,552 downwards.
AGCAAAAAGTGGAGCGAAATGGTGCAGGTTTTGAATAATCCATAGATGCTTGCCGATAAACTCTAACCCAATTTTCACACTTTCATCCTTTTCATATTTGTCTTAAGCTCTGACTCCTTTCTTCCCCTTCACAGCATCCAGACTCTAAGTGCTGGATTGTTGCAGTGCAATGATAGACGTTAGTTGAAATAAGGAAGGTTTTCTCTGTCGATCCACGAACTCCATACTCGCCGTGGATGATGGCTTTAAACAAAAAGCTGCTTGGACCCTCTTTTAACCCGAGGATTGCAATATATCAGATTTTCAAACAGGTTTCTTCTTTTTTTTTCTTGAAGTAATTTGGGATTAAAGATGACAGACGACTTAGTTCTTGATTCGTGGTTTTACATCTCTAAACTTGACTATAGTTTTCTACCAGAGTCAGAACTAATGTTTCCTCTCAGCTTCTTGGTCTTATATAGGATGAGAATCCTGCCATCATTTAAAACTGAAAAAAACAGCCCTTCTGAAATCTTGAAAGTCTGTAGGTGCGTTCACATTACACCCAGAATTACCCAAAATAAATTATTGCAGTAAAAGTAAAACGCTAATGGAAACACCTACATTTTGACGATAGTCTTAAATATTGCTGAAAAGTTTTTACGGTCTCATGAGGTGGTTTTTTCAGACGTTTCGACACAGAAAAAAGTGTAATGGAAGCACCTTTTTCGCATTTACGTGTCCCTGGACGTAACATCGAGGGTCATGACCAGTTAATCTTCGGTAAAGATGGCGGTGTGTGGAACAAACGCTTTGAAAATTTGTAGCAAATTTGCCGGACCAAATAGAAAACCCAAAATAACGCTACATGGCTACCTTGCATAAGTCGCAATTCTCCTAAAATCTTGTGGGATGAACGAGATTTTACGCGAGTTGAGGCTAAATGCTGTTCAATAGAAGCACCTCCTTATCGCAATTATTGTTTGTCAAAACTTACAAAAATCGCTTTTATTTTGCTATAGTAATAGTAATGGAAACACAGATTGTGTTTGAAACTTAAAAACCTAAAAAAAAAAAATGTGAGTTTCAGAATTTCAAACCAAATTTGCCAAAAATTGCGAGATTGCAACCTCACAGCGGTCTGGTTTGAAACTCTAAAACAAAGCAGAGCTCACATGCGAAATTATGTTTGCATGTGAGTTTTAAAACTCGAGTTTCAAGCTTTCACAAACGGTTTTGCAAACATGCAGTCAGCAGTTTTCAGATTTAGTATTACAAGGTTGCAGAATAGTTTTACAAACTAATGTAATGGGACGACGATACCGTCTCTAAAACTTGTCGGCAAATGTTGACTTGAGAACAGCAAGGCTGCAACAAGAGGCTGAAATCTGGAATATGCATGTTGCACTCATGAAAAATGAAGATTCAAGTACAAAGATATGTTTGCAGAGATTCAAGCGCTTTCTAAATACTTTTCAAGGGTTCCAAACTTTATTTCAGGGTTTTAGGTTTCAGACAGGATTCAGGCAGATGACGTCAAGATTCTCATCCCATATTCTTGGTACTACTTCCAACAGTTCTTTATGGGGTGTCAAACTGTAGTCCTCAAAACCTCCAGGGTGTGTTGTTTCCCTGTACAAACACATCTGATTCAAACCATACGGATCCAGCAGCTTCTTCTCAACCTATTAGTTTATTTCAGTCAGGTGTGTTGGAGCATGGAGACAACAAACACCTGCAGGATACCGGCCGTCCAGGACTGGAGGTTGACACCTGTTTTATAGGCTTTCCTGACTATTTAGCTATAAAATTCAGGTCAATTAGCACATAATATCCACTATTTCTTTATAAGCTTAGAATGCTCACAAACATAAAGTCCCTCAGCTAAACAAATAATGTCCAAGATTCTGCATCCATTGCTCTGTTTGCTAAAATAGCTTGCCATAAAAATGTAAGCACCAGCCGTGAAGGTGTCGGCTAATCCAAACAGTCAAAATTTCTACATTTCCAAGGACTTGCTGCTTCATCATCAAGCATTAAAGTAATGCAGTCATATGAATCCCAATACCTTTTGGTTTTTGTCATTTTGCTGTCAGTGCGAGATTTCAACCATCATATCAAAGTTTTTTGGGTCAAACTGTTTTGCGGACAATTAGATGACATATCCTACTTTTATAAGAACGACTCATCTATTTTTTCTTTGTTTGCACTGGAAACACATGCACGCTATTTATTTTCATATTCCGACATTGGTGGGAATGCAGTTAAGAAGAGGTGATTAAAAACATGTGAAGAAGACGTGCTGAGGATTGCCTGGGCATCAATTTTTCAGTTGATGAAACACGAAAATCCTCACTTTTTTCTGAAAAAAATGAGGTTGCTTTTTATAAAAAATAAAAAAACAAAAAGAACATCAGAATCTACTCCAGCTGGCATCCCTACTTGCTGAAATCACCCTCTTCTCCTGCCTCCATCCATTCTGGTGTGATGATTATGATTTTTTTTTTACACATATAAAGCTGAGAAACTGTACCTACTCCCTGTGGACTCGGTAGTGGAGCTATTTATATAAGAGGAAGATGAATTACCTTTCTCCACCTTTCTGAAAGCCCCAACTGTGTTCTCACTGGCACAAAAGCATTGTTCAAGCCTTCACAGGAAAACACATGACAGGTTTTCCAGTTATGTAAGTGATGCTGACTTTCCCTCAGGCAGCCTGAATAAGCAGACCTATTTAGCCTTCAACATGTAATAGTGAGGACTAAATAGGTCTGTCACACGAGGTCCGGTTCTGCGCTGATATTGGCTGGAATGAATTAAGGTTACTGAAATAGTGATCTTTTAATTTTGACCCATGCTGATGGCATTAGTAGAATTTGCCACAGAAAGCCAAAAAGTGGGTTATTAGAAGACACTTAGCAAAATATGACAAGAATCCCTTGACCAAGTGCGGGTGCTCCTTGGTTTACGAATGAGTGTCGTTCCTATGTCGCGGCGTAACCCAAAATTCTGCGCGAGTCGGATTTTTAAATACCCCCTAATCACTAAATATCTAAATATACGTATTGTACATCATATTAATGGGAAAATACTACAGGTAATTTAAATAGACATTTCAATTCAAATAAAATAAATTTACAAACACTAATGCGTCGTCTCAGCCTCCAGGTCACACATTGTAAGAGCTTGCATGGAACCTCGTAACTTCGAAACTTGCTCTTTTTTGTTTTTATTCACATTTGTTTAATGAGCTTTGTTGTTAATAGCCTGAAGTCAAAACGACGCAAGTCAAGAACCACGTCACCCGAGGACCACTTGCACATACACTGTGCTAATTCTAAAAATACTTATACCTAAAGTTAAAGGAACAGTTTGTAAGAATTACTGACATCTAGTGGTAAAGTTTGGAATAGCAATGAGTTTAAATGCCAAGCACAGTGACTGGACGGTGGCTGTCATTGGTCAAAATTCAGACATAAATATGTTAAACATGCGAGGGGATACAGTGGCCTCAAGTTCAGCGATGACTGCACCACACATAACTTTTGCATTGTGTACACATGTGCAGTCTTCTTCGCTGGTCTTTTAAGGTGTTCCTTATCCCTTACGTTGCTGTAACACCTATCAAGCAAAGTAAGGAAGGCTACCCCAGTTTTAACTTTGCACGTAAAGTCATTTGTCCATTCAGAGACATCGTAAAATTAGTATTGTAACAAAACAGTCCATCCCAGTCCAAACTAATCATCTACACAGCAGTCAAAAATGTTGTCATGTTGACGGCCATTTACACATGAAATGGTTGTTTTTTAGGTGCTTTTTCCCATATTTACATAACATTTGATCTCTTTCCAAGCTATCGCTAGAGGTTTTGGCAAACCATTTTTTTTTTTTTTTATTTTTTACCTGGAATTATTGTCGTTTGGGTCGGTTGTGCTTGAGCTTGAGAAAAACCTGTTTTTGGGCAGACGTCTCGGATTACATCCAGACCTTTGACTAAGGTGCTGACATGTTTTAAATGGATTTAAATGGAGGACAGAGCTGCAGTGGAGATGTGGTCATTGCTGTTTATTAGCAGCTGCAGTTGCATGTTACATCAGAAAAACAGAAATGCAAACAATAAAGTGTACAAAAAAATGTTGGAGCAGATGCAGTGTCTGTCAGAAACCTGAAAGTAGTTTTTATTTTGGTACAAAGAGGGTTATGGGAAGGGTGGGGTTGCATGTGTGTGCGTAAGTGTGAAATTGTTTTAATGTTGCACTTTGACATGCATCTGTACAAAAAATGCTATAGAAATAAAGTTTGATGAGATCTTTTTGGTATGTTTTTAATCATGGAGCACGTTGCAGCTGTGTGTGGTGCTGGGATGTCGTTCTTTTGAACACTGATTGTGATGGAGATGATGACACTCCCTGCTGCTCGGGTTAACAGCAATAAATCACCTGAAATTCACTGATGCCGTGAAAATAATCGTGTTTCAACAAGCAATTATTCAAATGAACACCTTTTAAAGATGATGGTTTAAATCAGTTTATAAACTCTCTTTGTAAGCCTCTTTTACTGAAAAAAACTTGTTCTTAAAACCCAGTAATTAGGATTTTGCAGCTGGAAACAATGTGGATTGACAGGTGGCTGGAGAGGCCTTTTTACTGGGCTGCAATCTGCAGCTTCTCCACTAGAGGTCACTAAATCATACCATGTTACTTAAAATCCAAAAGCTACGACTTCACATGGCTTTATCCCAAATATCAGAATATATTCATATATATTTTTTTGTATATTTCTTGATGCAAATATTATTTTGGTGCTTTTATTGGATGCTCTGCAGTTACCCTCCACAAACAGCTATTTACCACCATTTTGATTAAATTTAAACTGTTGCACTTGGTTGTGTCCTCTTAACTAAATGAGCTAAAGTAGCTGAAGTAACCCTCTAAATAAATGATAAAACTGTGTTATTTGCATATTAATGCAATAATGTGTGTTCTCACAGACTTTCCATGTGTGTGTGTGTCGGCCCTGCATTTGTATTCATGTAGCATACTTCCTAATGTCATCACATTCTCATATTTTTCTTTTTGCTCCACCATACTTTGCTTAATTTTATCAGCCTGAGGACAGGTTAAAAAAATCTTTTGGATGTCAGAAAGGACAGGCATTACACAAACACTAAGCAGCTCAGAGGTATTCACACACTGTAGTAATTTAGCATCCGTGTGAATCGCTAACTCCCATAAATCAGTTGTCCCACCGTGCTGGTATTGATATCAGCCATCTGTTCAGAGGATAGGAGTGCAGCGATAAACACAAACACAACAGTTGGAAAAATCTACATCTTTATTCTCCGCTGGCTCCTTCCTTCAGCTCGTCTTCATCGTTTACCTTCCATTCATCCACGTTTGGCTTTCCCTCTTTTTTTTAAAACTCTTCCCATTCTTGAGTGAAAACAACTCATTTTCCTCCTTGTACAAGCTCATGAAAAATGCATGCCAACCACTCAAGCCTCGCCATCGTGCTTCTGTGTAAATGATTGAGCTCAGTGATTTTTCTGGCCTTCCGTTACTCCTCATGGTAAAAAGCAGCCTCTCTCTCAGACGCAGCTTCATTTTCACGCTGTTTTTTCCTGCGCGTTTTCTTCCCGCCCCACCATCCGGCCCGGCGACCGCTTTAAACATTTATTTTGCATCTCTGCTAATCCTTTTTTTATAACCAGCTGGAGATGTGGCGTGTTTTTCTTCCTCTTAGTTTTTGTCCCAACCAAGTTTTCTTTATTTTGTTGTTGCTGTATTTTCTTGCAAGATTTAGTTTAGCTGTTCTTTGACTCGGGTTTTTCTGCTGATTGGTGGTTTATTCCTGTGTATGCTGTATGTGTGTGCAGAAGGCAGAGTATTATTCTTTTTGTTTGGGCTGTCAATGCTTTGGCACCTGGCAGCCATTTTATCTTCCCTTCAGACGGAATTACACTTAAAGCAATTGTGTATTTGTTTGATCCTTTTACTGAGCGAACTGATCCACCTCGTCTGCGTTTTCACACGTCTGTTCATGTCATGTAAAGTAAAAAAAATTTAAAACAAGCCCATGCAAAAGTGCCAAAACCTGCAGTTCCTCCTTCATCCACTAGGGTCTCCAAAACAGCGTAAATCCCCATAGACTCCCATGTTAAAAAAGACCAATTTCACAGCAGAAATAAACATGTTTACAGCCTGGTTCAAAAAACATTTTTAGGTTTAATAGGTCAGGTTTACCTTCATGACAACTGTGGGAGAGGAATGAATTTTTTATAACTCCTGTTAATAATTAATTTCATCTCAAATTCATCATGATAAGGGGCGTGTCCTTTTGACTGGCAGGTACTGGCTATCCCGCTGCAAGAAGGCAGAATGTGACCCAAACCTCCCTGTAGTGTCTTAAGACATTGTAGGGAGACAGTTTGTAGCCATGGATGATGGTGTTTGTTTTATTTTTCATGCAAACTGGTGTTTACAGATTACGGATTGAATTTATGAATGCTGTCTGTGTTGGTACCAGCTGTCTACAACACTGACTGGTGTTTCCAAACGCTGAATGACACAGGATGAGGCAAGATTAAAACACCGAGAATGTTCACAATCATGATTTATAGATTCAGTGATAAAGGAAAGCAGCATTAAAACCAGGATTCCAGTCTTCAAGATGTATTATCCTGCATCTTTTGGATGCATCTTTTGTTTTTACCGGACCTCTGCAGAGCTGAGTGGCATGCACATGAACGACTTCGGCCATTTGATCCCTTTGCATGCCTGATTAAAACACCACACATCAGGAAAACAGGGCGAAACAAAAAGAGTAAAACTGCTTTGATTTTCCTCCATAGTGGAGCTCCGTTTGGTTGTTTGGAACACCAGACACTACGCTGGCTTAGGATTTAACAACATTTATAAATATTTTAGTTGAGAGGGAAGAATTGCTGCTGTTCTCGGGCCTGTTTTTCCATTTCCAGCTGAGCCATCACACTCCTGTTCCTGTGTGTTTTTAGGTGATTCAAGAAGTTGTACAACCATCAGTCTCAGTGAAAGACACTTTGATGGGTTGGTTATTGAGCTAAATTTCCTCTGTCACATGTTACTATGTGAAATTCTGATACATGATTGCATTTATATGTATTTATGTAAATAATCTAACAGACAGTTGTTGCATGTAACTCGGTTGCGTCTTTGTAAATGTTTCCTCATCATGCCTGCATCCAACAGGATTATATTGAACATCACGAGTCGGTTTCATATTTACAAACCCAGCAGACTTATTAAATTAATTAGCTTAACTAGACGTCATGCACCTCCTCGTTTATCCTCAAGGGCAAAAGCGCATTACATAGTATGGCTTTGATGTTCTAGTAAACATAGTACAGATTTATCATGGCGTGTGCGCAGAAACAAGAAAGGACCCGCAGTGGATGTGTACTCCTAGAAATTATGCTAAGCATCTGTTGTATGTATGTATGTATGCGGTTTCTTGCACTAATGTGTTTTAGTTATTAGTATATGACAAGAAATGATTTGCTGCATCATCAGCTTGTAGGTGAAAGGCTAGAAAATGGTATTTATATGTGGGGAAAAGAACATGGTTTTCTGTTTGCTTAGTGAATTATTAATAGCTGTGAGTTAGCAGGCCTCTGACTCTTACAGTTTTTTGGGGGGGTTTAAAAGGACTTTTATTTATTCGGGGGTGAAAAATGAGGAAAAACAAGGAAAATATCTCCGAGCACAATCACTGATGCTGTCAAATATTTCTCAGTAACAGTAGTATGTAACTTACATGTGGAAAATTGTGATGGATAGATGATCTATGGAAGTTTTCCCATGTATTTTAGTCCAACTCCAACTCGAGGGTTGTTGGATCGATTCCAGGCTTCCCCTGACTACATACCTAAGTGGTTTTAGACAAGAAGCCCATCACTGCATTGCCCATAATGTGTCTATCAGGGTATCGCTGTGTGTATGAATGTGATATAAAGTGTAAAATGCTTTGTGTGGTGAGCATGACTGGAAGTCTGTTAACTATTTACCATCCAGGAAATTTACAATCCAGCCATAAAATATAGTCTTTATTTAAGAAACTATATGGTAAATCTATTATGAGTGAACTATTTTAACACCATTGTTCATCACATTTTTATAACAGAGAAAGCCCCAAAAAACAGGAATAAAGCAGTAATACTACACTTCTGTAACAAGTAAAAATACAAACATGTCATCAAAACAAAGAAAGCTTGCTTTGATTTCAGATTTCAAATTACGACTGGACAAGCCATAGTCATCGAATTAATTAAAGTTTAACCCATAAAAACCCATGAAAAAATGATCAGATAAATCCAATTCTTTGAATATGAGGTCTTTATTTGTCTTTTTAAAAACACACTACAGAACTTTTTGCCGTTTTGCCCTATGGCAGGCTGATTCGGCAGCCATCTTGCATCCTAGCTTATCTGTTGGATCTCTCCAGCCGGCAAAAGACAATCTTACTATGACTCTTGTCATTTTCTCTCTTTTATTCTTCGTGCGCACCTTTGCAATTTCAGCAGTGTTGAATGTTCAAAACAGCCAGTGTATTCTAGCATGAAACGAAACTCCGCTGCAACATCATGCAGGATTTTGTACCATAAAGTGATGCCAAATGTCCCAGAAACTGAATGTATCAAACATGTCATACTGGGCTCTTATGGGTTAAATGGTTTTCCTACGGGTGCTCCTGATGATTGTCTACTCCGTTTAGTCTTTTAACAGCTGTAGCTGGTTGGGTCTGATTGTACAGTTGTTGTTGTTGTTGTTTTGTACCATTTTCTCCTCCTTCTTCTTCCACTCATTCTCCTCCTTTTCTGTAATTGCCTGTCAGGTCCAGCGTTATTATCTAATTCAACAATAATACTTGAGCACCAAAGGCAGCTTGATTTCCTTTACTTTCAAAGGTAAACAAAGACCCAAAGTTTACTCCTAAATCATCATTTACTTATGTTGTTTTTTTTCTAAAACTCTGTGTAATGATCATAATAAAGGTCCAGTTAGATCTGGTTTCACACCAACACACTCATGCAAACAGGAAAAGAAGAAAAGCTCTGGAAGCCAGGCATCTGTTGCCGCCACCTCTGTTGCCGTCTGACTGTCTGCCGGGACACACGTTGGCTTTCTTTAACACAAACACACACGTTCAGCAAGTGAACATTTACAAGGAAAACACACCACTAAAGCTTGAAGCTAACAGTGCAACTCCATGTCTTTGATTTAGCTGGAAACAGTACAATAATCTTGTTTTGATGTGACATTATCGCGCTTAATATTCTCAAAGTTGTATGTGCGCACATGCACGCCAAGCCGTAAATGATTGACTCGATGCAGCTTTGATGATTCATTCCTGTGAGACCGAGCTTGACTGTAAAATGCCAGCTTTAAACCCAGATTAAACAGAATCGCTGAGGGGAACTGATGGGGATTGTGTGTGAGTGTGTTTGTGTAATATACTATTAAATTCATCACGGTCCCCTGTGCAGCCATCATCAAGCTCTCGGTCTGAGTTTTTCTGCTTCTAAATGTTTTCACACCTGTGTGAAACCTGTCTGTTAGGGATTCATGCAGTTTGATGAAGCGGTGCACGTCGCCAAAGCAGCACGGATACAATTTACCCCAACAGGATTGGGAATTAGACTCAACGCTGGAATTCAGCTGAAAATCTCCAAAGGCAAACATGTTTCTTTATCGCTCAACCATTAAACTAAAGGTTGTGTTTTTTCTGTGTTCCAGTGGTGGAACGTGGCGACAGGTGACGCCCTTCAGACCTTCTACCCAACAGGAAGCCATCTGAAGAAGATCCACGTGTCCTCAGACTTCTCCACCTTCGTCACCATCGACGGCATCGGCATCCTCTACATCCTCCGGAGAGTCGAGTGAAGACGGAGGTCATATCCGCCACTATTCATCAAAATACTACCGTTTCAGCTAACTGCGTAGCACAACGGGCAAGTTTACGTATCTTTTGCACGGAGCCATACTAAGCACCAATAATCATTTAAATGTTTCATGTGAGAAATGATAGAAAATAATTGTTCTTTTTTCAAATTTGACTTTTTGACAAAATGTCGAAAGTAAACAAAAATAATTCACACATATTTTTGGGATGTTACCGCGTTATATGTGTGAATTATTATGGTGCAAAAGGTGCAAACCAGGGGCAGAAGACCAGTATTAAATTGTAAGATTTTGAGCTTGTGTTTTTACCACATGGTGATGCAATAAGTCTCATATGGATGTTTATATCACACTCACTACACTCACTTGAAATTAAAAAACAAGTCTGATAACTCTCCAAAGTGCAGATTTATAAGAAAGTCGTTATTGGCTTTTTTAATGAAATGCACTAGAATCCATCAATGAGCCGTTTATCAGATTAAACATGAGATCCTCGCTTCCTTTCAGATTTGGGGTTAAACATCACTGTACAGGTTGTTTAAACCAGCTGCATATACCTACGTGTGTTTTCTTATTTTTTATGTTTGCTTTTGACTTTAAATGTCCTGCATCTGGTCTGAACCCCACCTCGGTGTGTTTTTGAGCCTCTTATGTCCACTACAGCCGTCGTCTTGGCCGACGCGTTTGGTGTGAATGTGTTGTGCCTTCTCAGTCACAAGCACACGTAGAACTTTTGGTGCAATTTGAATGTTATCATCAATTTTTAAGGATTTAAACATTTAAAACAGCACCCAATCAAAAACTTGCGGACTATTTGCACTGTTTACTTTTCAACTTAGATCTAAGGTAAATGTTTTCTACAAAATAAGAAAGGACGTGATTTATAATTTATAATCAGATTTCCACTTTATCAACTGCTTTTTTAAAATTGTTTTGTATCAGTCATGTTGGCTCTATATCCCATTTTTATGCACATTTCTATCCCGTTTGTTGTCTTACTGAGCCTTTGCCTTGTTTGGAGGACAGTGAAGTAATGAACTTTAAGAAAACTTATTATTATTATTTTATTCACGTTTCTTTTACTAAAAGTCTCCTTACAAGCTGTAATAAGTTATTGCAGTGTGAATGGTGTTAAACGCAGGTCCAGCAGGAGGCAAAGCTACAAAAAATACTTAATCTTTTGGAATATATTTAACATTTAAGAACACGGTACTGCTTCAACTCTGCTTCCAGACTGGTGCTTCGAAATTCAATCAAAAATTTACCTTCATGTCTGGATGTTTTCTGGGAAACATGTTTGTGGGAACGTAGATGCATGCACTGGATGTGTTTCTGGTAGCGTAGAGTGTGTAAGATGATTAAACTACCGACGCTGTCATGGTGCATTCTGGGATTATTTTATTCATGGCGAGTGCGATGATGAATGAATGATGAATAAATGTTCACAGCCAGATAATTGTGTTGTGTTTTAATGTGATCACAATGTTATTTAAATGGTTAAGAAAAACAAGCAAGTCTGTCAACTATTATTATTATTTCAAGCTGTGTAAACCTTGACCCAGCTCATTTTAAATATCTTTTATTTTATGCTTAAGTCATCACTTTTGCCTCATCCGGCAGTCAAAGGATTTCCAAAGATTCATAACATCAATCCATAAAGGTTCGATGCGGAAAAGTGTGAAATCCAGTGTTGCTCAAGTTCAAAAAGTTCAAAGACTTTGTGTTGCAAATCTTTTGTAGGAAAAGTGCTGTAGAAATAAAGAGTGACTGATGGAAAAGTGGAGGAAAAACATTCTTTTCTTTCCAAAAACTGGTTTGTTGCTGATTTTACATAATACTGCTGGGCCTGACAAGAGGGGTGATGAGGACAAGGATACGCCAGATGGAAAGCAACGGCTTCGGCTCTTCAGTCTAAATTTAAAAAAAAAAAAAAAAAAACACAGCAAACCGAAAACGATGCAGACAATCATGAGGAGCACCGACGGAAAGACAGACAGAGCTGGAAAAGAAAATCATGGTTGCAGCAACAAATCATCTGCAAGACGAAGGAAAAGTGAGAACGTTACGGCGCGGTGGTTGGATTAGCACGCAGGTTAGTGAATGTGGAATGATCAGTGATGAGTGTGGTCTTGCAAATGCAACCAGGCCCCTGTAAAAATCAGAGGCAAGAGGTCCCCAAGACCTACGAGACCAGCCGCCACCACAGATTATGTGTCCTAACCTGCCCGCCAAAGAGACGACCATGGAGGACCCAGGAGGGAAGGGACAACAGTCGTTTCTCCAGAGCCAGATAGAGCACAGGGTCCCAGGAGCCACCCACCCCCTAGGGCACTGTCTCTGAAATGGGGGTACGCGTACCCCTGGGGGTACTTCAAGGCATTCCAGGGGGTACGTGAAATTTATTTGGAAACATACCTTTTCATTTCAAATTTTAAGGGACTGCTGGCGTCATTATCAGACAACTGTGAAAGATGCTAAAAGGAAGCATTTCTCTGATATTATTATGTCTAACTGTCATAAGCCTCGTGTTTTGTTTAAAACCATTGACTCTGTTCTTAATGCCCCACAGACTGTCTGTCTCGAGTCCTCCCCTGCTGTGTGTGAAAATTTTCTTCACTTTTTCATTGATAAGGTTGCCTCCACTAGGGCTTTAATCTCACCCTCTGCCTATGACACTTCAGTCTCTGTGCCCTGCTCTGCTGTCTTCGACAGGTTTGGATCTGTGACTCTGTCCTTGTTACAGAAGACTGTTGGTCAGTTAAAGCCCTCAGGTTCTCCGAATGATGTGGTCCCTCCTCGGCTATTTAAAGAGGTTTTCCCCACTATAGGGTCCTCTGTTCTGACCCTTATCAATAGCAGTTTGTCCTCAGGTGTGGTCCCTGGAAATTTCAAACATGCAGTAGTGCAACCTTTGATTAAAAAAACAGGACTAGATACTACTGTTCTTGCAAATTACAGGCCTATCTCTAAATTGCCTTTTATCTCAAAAATCCTCGAGAAGATAGTTTGCAGCCAATTAATGGTTTTTCTGGAAGAGCACAAAATTCTTGAGGTCTTCCAATCTGGTTTTAAAACCTTGCACAGCACCGAATCAGCTCTTATAAGAGTTTTTAATGATATCTTTTTAGCTACTGACTCCGGTGATTGTGTTATTCTTGTGCTTCTAGATTTAACTGCTGCATTTGACACAGTGGACCATGAACTTTTGGTCTCTCGTCTGAAACAGTGGGTGGGTGTCAGGGGTGTAGCACTGGAGTGGTTCAGGTCATACTTGGCTGATCGAACTTTCTGTGTCAGCCTTGGTGACTCTGTGTCCTCCTCTGCTCGTCTCTCATGTGGGGTCCCACAGGGCTCAGTTTTAGGCCCTCTTCTCTTTTCTCTCTACTTGCTTCCACTTGGTTCCATACTTAGGAAGCATGGTATTTCTTTCCACTGTTACGCAGATGACAGTCAGATTTATGTCCCTCTCAAAAAGAAAGATGCATATTCTGTTAAACCACTACTCAGGTGTCTTGACGACATAAAGGCCTGGATGGCTATAAACTATTTAAATTTTAATGAGAAAAAGACAGAGGTGATGGTTTTTGGTGGCACCACTGGGGCCCCCCTTGTAGATCTGGGTCCCTTGGCCCAGTTCATTAAGCCAACCATCACAAATCTTGGGGTTAAAGTGGATACTGATCTCAAGCTCGACTGTCAGATCAGTTCAGTCGTTAAATCGAGCTTCTTCCAGTTGAGGCAGCTGGCCAAAATTAAACCTATTCTTTCAAGGCAGCACTTCAAAACAGTAATCCACGCCTTTGTGACCACTAGGCTGGATTACTGTAATGCACTTTATGTGGGGGTTAGTGGGTCCTCCGTGGCCCGTCTTCAGATGGTGCAAAATGCTGCTGCACGTCTTTTAACTGGCACACGTAAACACGAGCACATTTCCCCCATTTTAGCCTCACTTCACTGGCTGCCCATACGTTTTAGGATCAGTTTTAAAATTCTTTTATTTACTTTTAAATCCCTCAATGGTCTTGCCCCGCCCTACCTTTCCGAGCTGCTGCAGCCCTATACACCCCCCCGCTCTCTCAGGTCAGCTGATCAACTGCTCCTGAGTGTACCTAAAACGAAGCGCAAGCTGAGAGGTGACCGTGCCTTTGCTGTGGCAGCTCCTAAACTATGGAATGATCTGCCTCTCCACATCAGACAGGCCTCCTCTCTGTCTGTTTTTAAATCTCATCTTAAAACCCATCTTTTCTCCTTGGCTTTTGACACCATGTGAGATGTTGAATGTACTATTATTTTTATTTTATTTTTATTATTTATTTATTTTTTGTTTTGTTTTTGTTTATTGTTTTAATTGTATAGCTGTTTTATGTCTTATTCTTCTGTACAGCACTTTGGTCCACTGTGGTTGTTTTAAAGTGCTTTACAAATAAAGTTGGATTGGATTGGATTGGATTGGATGTTTTCTTTGAAACATCCTTAAATAAAATAAAAATAATATAAAATTATATAAACATTTAATATATTTCAATAAATGTAAGAATACATTCATAAACTGAATTTACATTTAGACTTACACCATGTTATTCCTCCCAAAATCCCACATTCAGACATGAATTGAACCCCACCTGTTACAAGCCAAATCATATCTGTCAGTCACTGTCGCCTTGACAACGCCAATGATGGAGTCCTGGTTGAAGTGTAGTAGAGATGTGCAAAACATTTGTCATTGTTTTACATGGTTAAAGTTTAATAAAGAGTGCTGTTTTTCTTGTTTCTTTTAGCCAAAAGTACTTTGCAGTGGTGGGGATACTTGGCTGAAATTTGTCTTTTACAAGGGGTACTGTGTTGTGAAAAGGATGAGAACCGCTGCCCTAGGGAATAGCACCTACCGAACGCCCAGTACAACAGAGTCCCTCCCCCCCCTGCATGGCCGGTCAGCACCACTATGCCCACCCCACCCACCACCACTGTCATGTCTGAACATCCCAGTCCTCCAGTTTTCTGTTTTTCTCCGATGTTGAATTTAATCATCACGAGTTTCAAATACAGCAGACCAGAAATAAAGCCAAATGGGAAAAAATTGGTTTGTTCCAAATATTTACAGCAGTTGTACAAATATCATCAAGCTTTGTCTTGTTCTCAGTTAAAGTAAAGTAAAATTTACTTCAGCTATACTGTAAACGTTGGGTCATCTGGCGACATTGTTGTTTTGCTTTCGGCCATTCCTCCTGAATGGGTCTTCACAGCGAATCACCCTCCGTGTGAATGGAGGCATCATTCACACGGTTGTACTTTAGCATATATGTTATATGCTGGATGCCCTTCCTGCCACAATCCTATATTCATCCAGACTTGGGACCAGCCCTCAGAAAATCCCTTACTGCAGCGTAAGGAAGCAGGAGGTTTGAACCAACAACCTTCAAATTACCAGACAACCAGTTCCACCATCTGAGCCACTGCTACAGCTGTAATATACATTGTAAAGAGTGTGGATTATCTGCTGTAGAACTGTAAAATGAAGCAAAAACACACTATCCTGCACCGTATAACTTTAAAAATGCCATTATAATAAATGAGCATAACCCCGTTTTTCCCTGTTCCTCCAATGTGGTCCTGTCACATCAGGCATGACGTAACACCAAGGTGAGCAATGCTTGTTCTGGTCTAGAGAAGATCTGAAAGTGCATAACTAGACATGTTGCATCCATATCTTTTATTTGTGACATGTTTAGTATTCTCTAAATGTCCTTCAAGAGGTCTGAGGAACAACCTGCCAGAGAAGCTCGCGGCTGCAGACACTGGAGAAAAACACTTTTTTTTTAAAGTCAAATTTGTATTTTATTTTGTTTCAGTCTGTTTTATGTTTTTTTTATTTTATTTTATTACCATTTAATAGATCCTGTTTAATTATATACATATACATTTCTGTTTATTTTAAAAATCCACCTTTTTTTTTCCACCCAAACATGTAGTTTTTATGAACTTTTATTTGCTCTTATTGTCGAACGGCTTCAACTCCAGTGTTTTCCTCATGGGGATCCTCCATGCTGGAGGCTTGGCCTGCTTGCATTGTCTGGATGGCCGGGCGTCCTGCTCTGCATCTCTGTGGCTGTGATGTGGACCCCCGATGTGGCAGGTTTCCAGTGGTGACAGTCTCTGGTCCTGAGTGGGCTGGTTCCTGGTGTGAGATGTTGTTTCCACACAGCAGCATCAAGTCAGATGTTTATTTGTTTATTTGCACATTGAAATCCAGTAAAAGCGACAGAAGCCAGACGTCAGGGTGCAGATAGCATGGAAGCCGGGGGTGGTGGGTGTTTTTTTTTCCATTTCCACTTTGCTCTCATCTGTTTTGGTCATCAGGAAGCATAAATCGTGTCTCGGGGCTAAACTGAGAGGTTTGTGTGTTTTTTTCTGTGTTGTTTTAGAAAACAGACTTTTCACGGGTTGGCATTAATATTCTCCCAGTTTCTCGCCGTCGTGCACCACATCCAGAATCAGGTTTTATTGCTGTGTTTTATGTGAAGTATAGGGACATCTGAGCATGCAAAAGTGTTATTGTGGTTATGGTTGTTTATTTTTAGTTGATTTTCTTAAAACCTTAATGTAAGCATCACTAAGCTCACATTTGGGACATCCTGACTTAACCTCAGTGTTTACATTCAAATCTTTACTTCCCTCCCAAAATCGCATACATGAGTGTATCTGCATTGGATTTTCTGTGTTTATAACCAACAGACTTCACCTCAGCGATTCCCTCTCGGACCAGAAGTCAGTCTTCTCAGAAGTTCATGATGACAAGAGTTTTTCACATCAGCTGTTAGACTGTTGTACTGCTGACTGTTATGAAGTGACCCGTTGTTGTGTGAACCGTCAGCATTTAATCAGATTCATGGTGACGGCAAAAATACAACGCTAACATGACTAATAGGATGTTCCCGGGTTCAAATCATTTTGAACGTCAAGGACCCTGAAACTGTAGGATTGTTAAGTATTTATGATTCATCTATCTTAAATTAACTTAAATGGATCAGGGCTGTCCAAAGTCTGTCCTTAAGGACCTTGAGGTTTTCCTTGTATTCCTGTTCCAACACACCTGGCTTCCATTAAATGGATCCAACAGCCTTTGAAGTTCTGCACAATGGTGGATTCTTTTGAGACCAGTATGATGATGCAGGGATGCATGGAAAACCTGCGGTTTGTGGCCTTCGAGGACTGGACACCCCTGATATAGAAAAATATCAGTCTATATTTAATCTGATTGGTTGTTAAAGAAACCAGGTTACATCCGCTGTTCAAGCTGTCTGTGTTTGACTTTTGCCTAATTATATAGCTGCAGAAACGCCTCAATATTCCCAGTGATAGATTACATTGCCATTTTTCTGCCATTAAATGTCTGTTTTTACAGTGCATTTCACATATAAGACCATTCAAAGTACTTTACATAAAACATTTTTAAAAAATCACAGATGATGCAAAAGCAGAAAAACCAGTACAAGGTACAAACAGCAAGAATCCCTATGATAATGAAGTTAAATTCAATAAAAGCAAGATCAGTTAACAGTTATTGTGCAGATGTCATGCAGGCGGACGAGAAAAGGAATTATTTAAAACTAGATATAAAAGCATCAGCATCTGGTGAAAGTTAAATCTCTACTGGTAGTTTGTTCCACTTGTTTAAAGCTTAATCGCTAAATGCTGGTTTTTTTTCATCTGGATTCTGGTCTGGATTCTAGTCTGGATTATGGTCTGGACTAGTTGATCCTCGTCTTTGGATCTAAGAGCTCTGCTTGGTTTATATTTGAACATTTCACAGATGTATTCTGGGATTGTGAACCATCAGCAGACTTTTAAAGTCTGTTCTATGACTGGAAACCAGTGTAAAGCTTCTAAAATTGGTAGAATGTGTTCAGATTGCTTAGCTCTAGCAGCAGCATCTGGATGTACTGCAGATATTCATTGCTCTTTTTAGGACGCCACGTTAAAAGGACATCCCAGTAAAAAGTCTCCTTGAGATGAATTTCCAAACTGAACGTCTGCTGGTGTTTCTGAGGTGGTAAAAAGCTTCTTAGTGGCTGTAAGAGCTGAGTGTATCAAGCAACATTTGCTTTTGTCAAGCGACAGACAAAATGCAAGAAATGGTGGAAAATGGTATGATTAAATAGCAAGCAGCTGGGTATTAAAGCTGGAAGGGATTAATTAATGCATATTAACAGGGTAAAATTCCCCAAAACTATATTTTACTTTATTTTTTGGTGTCATGGTGGATGACCAGTTGACTTTTAAGGTCCGTGTTGCCTTGGTTGCCCGTACTTGCTGATTTACTCTCTACAACATCAAGAGAATCAGACTGTACCTGACAGAACACACGTCTCAGCTTTTGGTTCATGCTCTGGTCATCTCACACATCGATTTCTGGATTTTCCCTTCTGGGAAAATTGTGGGGGGGGAAGGGAGAAAAACAAACAAACAAACAAAAAAAAGCCTGTAGCACTTAATGCAAGGACTTGGGTCCAATTGGACAGTCCACGAGCACCTTCCTATGATGTCCTCTACTGTTTGATTTTGTGTTTGTGTTGTTCTTGCTCATATGTAAATCGCTTTGGATAAAAGCGTCTGCTAAATGACTGTAGAATAGAATTTTCTTAGGTAAAATTCTCCCACCTTGTGTTATTCCACCAGGAACCTTCTGAATGCTTGTCGTAAATCTGTCCGGCATAAACGCAGAACATCAGTGAGCTCATGCACACACACAAAACCAGTCCAAGCTGTCGGACTTGTTAACTTAAAGCCGTCTATTTCAGGGTCTCCTGTTGCTGCAGATCATCATGACTGCCAGTCAGCTTTAGAAAGTGTATCAGCCATGATGGAAGACTTCAAGCAGATATTTGACACACTTGTGCAAACTTTCTGTCATATTTCCGTGCTTTCTATTTATACACGGGTTTGTGGGTGATGTAAATTTGATCTGTTGCTGTTTTTTTTTTTTTTTTTTAACTGCAGTGTCCTACTTATCGGGATGTATAGTTTCAGCTCAGCACATGAAAGAGAGACGGTCCCAAATTTAGGATGCAACACAGTCAAATAATTTAGAAGAGTCTGTGATCATATGGAGGATATGACTACACTCAGGATGGCTGGAGCTGATATTAACTGTGGGCCTCTGTGAGGAGAGATTAAGCATCTAATTCTTGCTGTTGTTGTTGCTGTTTTTACTCCTGTGTAGACCGCTTCGCCGGCGAGAAGATGTTATTTTTTTTTAATGAGAAATGGGGGTAAAATTGAATTCTGCAACTTCTTTTATTTCCTTCTCTTTGGTATCTTCATTACCAAGTGTATTAAACACACCCAGCAGTCTCCAGAGGAGCAGTGTGAAGGTTTGAAACCGGGTTAAGGTGTATGCTCCAACCTCATTAATTCCAGTTTCTCTTGTTTAATTAATCTTTGTCTGCTGCTGAAGTAATTATAGTTATCAGGCGGTCTAAGTGTCTGCATGCCGTTGAAACCGCCTTCCTCTCATGGCCGCAGCAGGGCTTTCCTCACTGTTGTTCCTGTCTGTCATGCTCTGAATGCTAATTTACAGTGCTGTGATCTGTAGCAAGTTTATGAAAACAGAATAGGCAACAGT